>NC_065443.1:254608280-254917300 GCF_917563875.1 Diabrotica virgifera virgifera
TATCTATATACATACTTTTACTTACTAGGTATTTAGGAAATATTGAAGTACCAATATGAATTTAATAGATATTTTCAAGCTGCCCGCAAACAAAATAAAACAGTTATTTATGTACGTTCTTAAAAATGTTCTAGTCCTTATAGCTAGAAATACTTCCGTCTTCGCCACTTCGTCTTAACAGCGTAGACACAAATGCCTAATGCGTACTTTTCATTTCATATTTTGCCCTTCTTACCTACCCCCTTCCCCTGTGGTGCAGGTATAATAAATATGCAATGCAAGGATCAGAAGTTAGGCGAACTCGATACTAACGATAGTATCGACACCAGTGCAACCGATATCGAGAACCTCATCACTGAGGCGATCACGCACGCAATTCCACTCAAACAAATAACCTATACATCACCGGCACTTCCACAATACATCATTGCCAAAATCCAACAAAAACGACGTCTTCTACGTCAATACAAGGCCAACAGAAACCCACTAATCAAAACAGAGTACAACCGGATCTGTGCCAGGATAAAGAGGGAGATATCTGTCCTAACGGCTCGCCGGTGGGAAGATGCTACCTCAAAACTGGACTACAGAGACGGAGGTAAATTCTGGCAAAAATTCAAAGTCCTAACAAAACAAAAAGTATCTCAACCATCCCATCTGTTGGTCAATAATCACATAGTCAATTCCCCAGAAGGGAAAGCCGAAGCATTCAGAAATTCGCTTCAAAACAATTTTAAAACCCCAGATAACCCGAACTTTGATCGATTATTTAAATTCAACACAGAATACATTGTAAATGTTACTCTCAACCACTACATTCCAGTCTATGATCCTATCATGGACCCCCTCACAGACAGGGAAACGGAGAGCTTTTGCCAAATCGGCAAAAACAGCGCTCCCGGACCTGATGGCATCAACCGAAGGTGCCTCAAAAAACTTCCAGAGAGTATCATTCCTCTTCTAACTAAAATATTCAATGCATGTCTCAAAAACAGCCACTTTCCTACTCCTTGGAAGGTGGCCAACACCATCATGCTTTTGAAAAAAGGCAAACCCCCAACCGACGTGGAATCCTATAGACCAATTTCATTAATCAATACTCTGGGTAAAGTTCTTGAGCTAATCCTAAAAGAGAGGCTCAATGACTTTCTCGAAAACCACAATATCATACCAAAATTCCAATACGGATTCCAGTCAGGTAAATCTACTAAACATGCATTAATAGATTTCACTACCAAAGTTACTCAAACCATCAACGATGGTTCATTCGCCATAGCCACATTTCTGGATGTGCAGAAGGCTCTCGACCAGGTCTGGCACGACGGGCTTGTTCGGAAACTTCTGGACATCGGGCTACCATTGCAATTTACCAAAATTGTACACTCCTACCTCCACAACCGTACTGTCAGAGTTAAAATAGGCGATCAAAGGTCCACCCCCTTCACTCCACAAGCTGGAGTTCCCCAGGGTTCCGTCCTAGCACCGCTGTTGTACATCATCCACAACAGCGACATCACTAACCAAAATATCCCAGGTACTCGGCTGTTTCTCTATGCAGACGACACGACTCTGCTCTCAACAACCTCTCGATACAACCCAAGACTCCTCTTCAGAAGAGCCCAGGCTCTGTTGGACGGCGTCGGCGAATGGTGTTGTAAGTGGAGAGTCACGCTGAACGCGAACAAAACAACAACAATTGTGTTTCGCGCCCCTTCTGTGTCAAATAGAATCATACGAAATGATGACGACCAATATCCACTGAGACTGTTGGGAGAAAGGCTTGTTGTTAGCCCGACTGCGAACTATTTGGGAGTACTATTTACCAGGACTCTCAACTGGGACGCAGATCTAAAGGCAACTTTAGATAGGGTAAGGAACAGGGCCAGACTTCTCAACGCTCTCTCGGGAAAAATTGGCAAGACACACAAGAAGACTCTCATTCACACTTACAAGACCTTTATTCGACCCGTCATGGAGTACAAATCATGTATCTACTCTCTTTGTTCAAGACGAAAACAAGAGAGGTTGTTGAGGACAGAACGTAGAGTCTTGCGTAGATGTAACTATGAGCATTGGCGATATCCCTCAAACGAAATCCATAACATCTCGAACACCCCTAAAATCACCGAGAGAATAAACTCTCTGAACAGGAACTTCACAATCAAAGTAATCAACGGCCCCCCTTCCGACACACAAGAATCTCTCAAATGTTCCTGTTCATCTTCCGGCCACGTACTCCACCGAAAGCCCAAACGCAAAAAGATTCATGTACCGTCCGCTCTAATGCAAACATGCATTGACGAACTCCCGGTGGAGTACGAAAACATCCTTGAGGCTACCCCGTTAGCCTACCGTACCCACCTCTAACATTTCCTCTTCCCTACCCCGAACAGGGAGAAGTTGGTTTTTTGCGGTTTCCCAACTTCATTGCACAATTATACCTGTTCGTCCCAAGAAAATAGCCGCAACTATTTCCTCCACTCGAACGCACTCTGTCCACGCTGCGCTCAAAGCCACCTCCTGACCGCCGACGAGGGACGCAGGTTCGCCTGTCGTTGTACAATGGTTTCTAGGGAGACTGGTCGAGAGCAAAGCACGGACAGTACACGTAAATGTCTATGGAACCAACAACGATCCATCAAACTTTCTTCTCTGTTGACTTCTTAGCCTTCTGGACACCACCGTCCGGCATAACCCAGGATCCAAGAACACCAGGACACGGCGCTTGCCCCAGTGTGTTTTTCGGGCTGTTTGCTTTTGCTGCCAACACAATACATTCACCTCAAACCCTGAAGAGGACAAAATCCTAAACGGGGAAGCACATTGAACGCATTTCTTCTGAACATTATCCAGACAAGCAAATCAAACAATGTAGTAGTAGTAATAGTAGTAGGATCAGAAAGTCAGAATGACAATGAATGGCCGCTTCACGTTGTTTGATTGTGGACCTACAAGCTTACCTGAATGTAATGTACTTAAAATAAAATTATACGTAAAAATACTCATGGTATAAACTCAAATCAAAATACTCGTATATTCATTTCAATTGAAAACGAAACGAGAATTTCTCATTTTTCTTCAATAGAATTAAGTTTTAAACTTTTTTACCATACATTTAAAACGGTTAAAAAAATGAATTAGATAGTTCAGTAGTACCTACCAAAATACCTAAACTGTATTAATTATTCCTAACGAAGTTGATAATCTATAGGCTAACATTATTCTTCATCCTATAGGTACATACAGTATATTCTTTTTAAGATATTTTAAAAGTATATACAAGTATGTGTTAAGCATATACTTTTACATATACTTACGCATATACTAAGAATATTCGATTAAGGTATATTCTAAGAATAAACTTTTACGAACATTCCGAGATACTACGTACACGAATGTGCTCAGTATATTCGGTGCAAGAATATTCTTTGAATCACATGCAAAGAACAAGAAATTTAGAATGTTTTTTATGACATGCTATGCTTGTACTACGCATATACTAAAAAGGATATACTTCAACGAATGTTGGTAGGATATGCTTAGAACATGATACGAACATCATTGTTATGTGGGACGGTGTCTAGTCGGACAAACTTTGATGTATGGGAACACTGGAACAGGCGAAGTTTTAATTGTGGAACAGGTTACAGGTTTCGAACGTCAGACTACGAAAACGTCCCGTGTATTTTGTCGGACAGAACTTCCAATTGATTTGTTACCCGTGCTGAAACTAAACAGACGACTAAAAACTATGTGTCATCGCATAATATGAATATACAATAGAAAGCTATGTAGCCGCTAGTGCCACTACATCTAAAATTTCCTTATGTTTTAAGCACTTCTGTATTGTTGGGGTGTACTACACCCCACCTATCGGATGCCGGGTTAAAAAGGTATTTTATCGCCAAGCGTCACTATAAAGTCATTCATTATTGTACTCATTTGCCTTCATTTGCGGCAGTAAAGTAATACTTTATCGTACTGAAAGAAGAATTTTACTTTACCTGCCGCGATTAATCAAATTAACTGAGATTGAATGTAAGCGGTCGATGGCAGTAATCGATTATTTATTTATTTATTTGAGTGAACTAAAAATTTATTTACCTTAATTATTAAAAATATTGTACAAAATTTACGTTATTATTAAATAAATTTATGTCAGAAAGTGAAATTCTGTAGTATTTTGCAATTATATTCATAAAACATAAATCGAAACTTTACAGATTTAGTAATTATCTTATTCAATACTGATTCAAACTTATTCAATATTGATTACTTGAACAACTATCGATTAAACATCGAAATCGGCCATCATGCAAAAGCATTCTGTCATCGTCATTACTGTCATACGAAATTTTTATTTCGTCTAAAATTAATAAAATTCTTAAATCTTTTAAGTTTTGTATTATGAAATGGTGTTTTTGTTAATTCGATTATATATAGGACGGTGAGAGATATTAATGATAATTTGTTAGCAAATACATTTATTTAGATTTTCTACTATTCATCAAGGGAAAAGCAACTGCACTGCGGAAGGCTACACTTCATAAACAATAACGTAACTATTAACGGTATTCTTAATTTTTGATATTTTATTGTAAGTGCTAAAATTAGTTTAATATTTAAATAAAAATACGATTAAACTGTTTAAAATATATTTATTTCCATTATTTCGTTGAAATTATAATAATAGAAGTATAACGTCTTATGTGCGTACCAAGTACACACACTCTTTTTTCATTAGGATGTAATTAAGTAAGTGTTAAGTAAGTGTTAATGTTTTTTATGATTGGCGATAAAATTTTGTATGCACTACGTCAGTAAAGAATCTTTATCGAACTCGTCTGTTATTCGCCTCGCTCGCTAACGCTCGCTCTGCTCATAATATCAGACTCGTTCGATAAATAGTAACTTTACTGACTTGGTACATAAATAACTATTACAGGATGCAATTAAAGGACGTTATCCATTTATTGTACGCAAGAGAGGTACCTCTAGGAATAATTAAAACGATCGAAAATATCTACCACAACACAATAAAAGTAAAAGTAGAAGAAGAACTAACCGACTAAATTGAAAATGGAAATGGGATAAGACAGGGAAACTCCCTGAAGAACTAAAAAAGGATATCAAATGGAAGAAAAACAACTTAAAATAATCTGCTATGCAGACGACGCAATACTAATCTCTCAAGTGAAGATGATTTACAACGTATGCTTCAGCAATTTAATATGACCGCTAGAAAATTTAACATGTTAATTTCCCCAAAAAGACCAAATGCATGGTTATAACAGCAAATTTAATAATATGTAAATTAGAGCTGCAGGGTCAGATAATATGTAGAACAAGTAATGGAGATAAGTATCTAGGCATCATACTATCCAGCTACGCAAAGCTCGAGACAGAGGTGGAAGATCAAGTTTGGAATGAAACAATATGAAAGAATTAAAATATTGGGAAAGAGGTGTAAGGCAGAATTTACAAAACAGTCATCAGACCATTAATGACATATGCGGCAGAAACACGACCTGATACGTAAAGGACAAAAATAATGCTAGAAACAGCAGAGATAAAAACTCTTCAAAAAATCGATGATAAGTCACTACGAGATAGAGTTAGAAGTGCAGATGTTGAAAGGTGGACAACATTAATTACTGGGCAAAAAGCAGACGAATCGAATGGAACGACCACATAAGCCGAATGACCACAAAATAGAGTAGTAAGGACAGTGACGGTTTAAGGCATCATGGGGCCTTAGGCGGTCATAGGAAGTAGGCCCCTTTATATCGACCATTTACTTAAAACAAATTTACAGATATTTATGTTGTTTTAGGAAGTAGTTACTCCAAAAATAAATTACGACAATGTATTCATACAACAACTTCTCATAATATTCCGTAGCTAATATGAGAAAGAAAAAGAGGAATATTGTGTCGATATGTGATTTTGCCCTGGGTATGAGTGCCACCCATTCGGGGGTGAAAAAACATACACTCAAAATAATGGATAACTGATTACTTCTAAGTAACTTTTGTTCTATTAGCTATTAGTATAGTATAGTTGATCCAAAAGATGGCATAACCCAGACATCCAAAGTGAAAGTTATCCTTCAACACCAAATTGTTCTATATGGTCCACACAATTTCCAGAAAAAAGTCACACCATTTTGAGCGTCGGGTTTGGGGGGAGAGGGGGGAGAAATCGGTAAATTCGTAGTTTTTAAGTTTTTCGCCAATATTTCTAAAACTATGCGGTTTAACATGAACAACCCTTTATACAAAATTGTTCTACACTAAATTTGAAATGAAAAAGGCCCTATGCATAATCTTTCTAAAATGAATGGTTCCAAAGTTACGGAGGTAATATAGTATAACTGGTCCAAAAAAAGGCCTAACCCAAACATCCAAAATAAAAGCTTTTCTTCAACACTAAATTGTTCTATATGGTCCACATATTGTTCAGTAAAAAGTTACACCATTTTGAGCGTCCGGTTTGGGGGGGGGGGAGATGGGGGAGAAGTCGGTAAATTAGTAGTTTTTTACGTTTTTCGTCAATATTTCTAAAACTGTGCTTTAGCGTAAACAATGTTATATACAAAAATATTCTACATGATATTTAAAACAAAAAATGTTGTATACATAATTGTTATAAAATAAACGGTTCCAGAGTTACGGAAGGTGAAAAGTCGAGGTTTTCGATACTTTTTATATTTTTTGGGCAATATTTATGATATAACTATACCAAAAACCCAGACATCCAAAGTGAAAGTTATCCTCCAACGCCAAATTGTTCTATATGGTCCACATAATGTTCAGAAAAAAGTCACACCATTTTGAGCGTCGGGTTTGGGGGGGGGGGAGAGGGGGGAGAAATCGTAAATATAAAAAGTATCGAAAACCTCCACTTTTCACCCTCCGTAACTCTGGAACCGTTGATTTTATAACAATTATGTATAGAACATTTTTTGTTTTACATTTTATGTAAAACATTTTTCTATAGAACATTCCTTACGTTAAAGTGTAGTTTTAGAAATATTGACGAAAAACTTAAAAAAAAATACTAATTTACCGACTTCTCACCCATCTCCCCCCCAAGCCGGACGCTCAAAATGGTGTAACTTTTACTAAACAATATGTGGACCATATAGAACAATTTGGTGTTGAAGGAAAACTTTTACTTTGGATGTCTGGGTTAGGCCTTATTTTGAACCAATTATACTATACTACCTCCGTAACTTTAGAACCGTTCATTTTAGAAGGGTTATGCATTGGGCCTTTTTTATTTCAAATTTAATGTAGAACAATTTAGTGTAGAAGGTTGTTCATGCTAAATCGCTTAGTTTTAGAAATATTGACGAAAAAACTGAAAAACTACGAATTTGCAGATTTGTCCCCCCTCTCCCCCCAAACCCGACGCTCAAAATGGTGTGACTTTTTTCTGAACATTATGTGGACCATATAGAACAATTTGGTGTTGAAGGATAACTTTCACTTTGGATGTCTGGGTTTGGGTCTAACTATACCATACTATATCGAGTTTTTTCACTAAATCAATACTTTTTGAGTTATTTGCGAATGAATATGTTAATTTTTCAACAAAAAAACTTTTTAGACGGTTTTTCGCAAATAACTCCAAAATTAAGTATTTTATCGAAAAAATATAGCCTATACAAAATTTAAAAAAAATGGTGTATGTATGAAGTATGTAGACCCAGTATAAGCAGAACTGGAGCTAATGAAAAGTAGATTCTTATTCGACAAATTCCAAATCAAATATTTCAACGTATATTACCAAAAAATGAAGCACTTTTCGGTGAAAAATCATCACAACTTTTTTAAAGTGTTAAAAAAGTTTAATTTTTTTTAACAAGTTTTAAGTATCAAAATTAAGCAAGTAAAGCTTAAAATAATGTTGATTATTTATATGGTTATATAATAATATATATTCATATGGTTATATTTATATGATAATATAAATATATAATAATATACTTATAACTAATCCGTTTGCATTAATGTAGTACCAAAGACCCTTGAAACTCCAGGAGCGCCTTTTATTTACCTTGGAAACCGGGTGCTCCGGGAGTCGATTCTGGTGGCATATTCGTGTTTAGCGACCTCAAAAAACCCTCCAGTAATTCATTTGCATCAATTAAATGCCGAAAACCATGGAAACTCTAGAAGATGACGTCCCTTGCAGTGGCCCTGGCCACCACGTCCTCCGGAGGTTAATTCTGGTAGCATATTCGTATTTAGCGATCCCAAAAACCCATAAGTAATCTGTTTATCTCAATTTAATGCCGAAAACCCTCGAAACTCTAGAAGATGACGTCCGTTGAAGGTCAAGGTCAAAGTAAAGGTCGCCATTGGATAGCCAGGAAAAAATCCTAGACTACTAGTACTTTTCCTTGATCCAAACTTCTACATGTTGCCAGATAACCAGTAACTCAGGGAATTGAAATACCCAGTAAATCTTATAACTTTCCGAGTTTGTGCCTCTATATCTTGAAAATCCTTCATACGATTGAGTTGTGCCCATGAGAGCTTTTTATCAGAATGCTTCAAAGATTATTTTCTTAAAGTATGAACGAAATCCACTGGGACCTAATTTCCATAAGGTGTGTGCGGGGTACTTTTTTAAAAAAACAAAAATAATGCTTTTTGAAAATATTTAACCTTCGGATGACCAAGCGGGGGAAATTGTGACCCCAGCGTATCTTTTTCTTTGATAAATTCAAAAGTATTTTCAATTTTTAACTCATTATTTTTTTATTTGACTTTAATATCATTCTAGATATTCTCATATTTTGAAATAAAAAAAAAATCCCTATATTTTACGAATAAAAAATATATTCTGAAGTTGATGTTTAGTAAAATAGCGTCTATTATGTGTAATTCCAAGGAGTTTTACGCTAATGACGTCGACTTTGCAAAGTAACAAGACACTTACTCAACATACATACTACACATGACACTAATACTCATGTTGTGACTGGCTGAATGACATAAAATCTATGCCATCAAAAAAACAAAAAAAAAATTTAAAAAAAAACTTCATTTTTTGTTAAATGTCATTTTTGACATTTTTGACCTGGGGTCATTTTTCCCCCCCTTGGTCATCCGTGTAACAAAAAAAGGTTGGTCATAGGAAGGTTAAACAAGTTATGATGAGTTTTCCATGAAAAGTGCTTAATTTTTTTATTATTTCATGTTGAAATATTCGATTTGAAATTTGACGAATAAGAACCTACTTTTCATTAGCTACAATTCTGCTTCTACTGGGTCTACAGACTGCACACATACACCATTTTTTCAATTTTTGTTGGATAAGTTGGATAAGTTGCTTCAACAATTTTTCGAAATTGAAGAAGTTCCCCTCGTTAGTAAATTAACTCCCGATGAAGAATTAGCGGAACAAATATTTAGCAAAACTACTCTTGTGTTACCTTCAGGTCGCTTTCAAGTAAATCTTCCACTTATCTCTGAAAATGCTAATAAAATGTTAGGTGAATCCTTTAAAATGGCTTTTAAAAGATTTATGAATTTAGAAAATAGGCCCTTAAAAAACGAAAGTACATATTATGCTCAGTATAAGTCTTTCATTAATGAAATCTTTTTCTCGAACATGCGAAAATAGTGCCTCTCTCTCTAACCAACGAAAAATTAGAAAATAAATATTTTCTACCGCATCACTGTGTGTTTAAGAAAGAATCCTTAAGAACAAAGCTTAGGGTTGTTTTTGATGGTTCGATGAAAAGCTCTGGTGGTTATTCGCTCAATGATATTTTACTCAAAGGTCCTACTCTTCAACCGGAACTTTTTGACATTTTGCTACGGTTTAGATTGTATTCCTTCGTTTTTACAACGGATATACAAAAAATGTATAGACAAGTTAGAATAAATCCTGCTCAAACCTCTCTTTTAAACATTCTCTGGCGTGACTCCCCTGAAAAAGACATTAAGTGTCTTGAATTGCAAACCGTAACGTATGGAACTAAAAGCGCTAGCTTTCAGAGTACTCTCTGTTTATTGGAACTGGCACAAACTCATCAGATTGAGTATCCTCTGGCCAGTGGTGCTCTTCAAAATAGTTGTTACATTGATGACATTCTCTATGGCGCTATTGATGTACAGACTCTCCTTAAAGCTCATAAGGAAATAACTAGTTTGCTTGGAACCGCTTGTATCTCTCTCCATAAATGGTGTTCTAACTCAAACTTGTTTTTAAAAAAATCTCTTCTCTCTCTTCGAACACTTCTTATGTAATAGCTCCAGATAATGGCTCCAATAAGGTTTTAGGTTTATGTTGGAATACTATTCTTGACACCTTCTCAATCTCTCTCCCAAATTTTACCCTAAAGGACTCATACACCAAGAGAGAAGTACGGTTAATGATTGCCAAATAAAATGATCCTCAAGGCCTAATTAACCCAGTTACAGTTGTCGCTAAATTAATCATGCAAAAAATTTGGATTTCCAAAATTAATTGGAACGATATCATAGACGCAGATACGTTGCATGAGCGGCTAAATTTTGTTCGCAGTCTCTCGCATTTTAAAGATTTAAATATACCTCGGTGTCTCTTTTTAAGTCAAGAAATCACTAGTGTTGAGATTCACGCATTCTCGGATGCAAGTTTAAAGGCTTATGGAGCTTGCATCTACCTACGTGTGATTTATAGATCAGAGCAAGTATCTTGTTCACTTTTAGCATCTAAGAGTCGTGTCGCTCCGCTAAAACCCTTGACTCTCCCAAGATTGGAACTCATGGGTGCGCTATTGTGTAGTAAGCTCACATCAAGGATTGGTAATATTATTGAAGAAAAACTCTCTCGCTTAGACCCTATAAATATGTGGTCGGATTCAGAAATTGTTCTCGTTTGGCTTCGTTCGCATCCCTCTCGTTGGACTCAATTTGTAGCAAATAGGGTTGCACAAATTTTAGATAATTCTCCTAACGCTCATTGGAGGCACGTACGATCCAAAGAGAATCCTGCCGACATACCCTCCCGAGGAATGCTACCCGCTGAAATTCTTAAATCTTATTTGTGGTTTCATGATCCTCAATTTTTGAATCAATCTCAGTTGGATTTATTGAAATACAATCCAAAAGTTTATACCTCCAAGTTGCCTGAAGAAAGGAAAGTAACTCTTCACGTTCGAAAGGATCAAATAGATTTTTCACCTCTCTTTCTGATAGGTTCGCTAATTTTTCAAGGTTTGTAAGACCTTTAGCATTTATATTCAGGTTTGCCAATAATGCCAAATCGCCTTCTCGCAAGTTATCAAACTCTCTTGAAGTAAGCGAACTTCAAAACGCTGAACTGAAGATTGTTAAGATGCTTCAGTTCTCTTCTTTCTCGCTTGAGCTCTCTGAGATTAAAAAAGGTAAAACTCTATCTAATAAGTCTCTTTTACGTTTAAACCCATTTTTGGATGAAAATGAAATGCTGCGGGTAGGAGGTCGCCTTGGTAACTCAGACGTTACATTTGATCAAAAATATCCTCTTCTCTTTCGCTCAAAAAATCGTGTAGTACGTCTCATTCTTCAGAGAAAACATATCAGACTTTGTCACTCTGGTCCTCAAAATACTTTATCTCAAATTCGACTTAAATATTGGCCTTTAAATGGACTACGTGAAGTTAAAAAGGTCATACACCAATGTATGTTTTGTTTTAGGTTTAATGCTAAACCCGCTATTCAGATTATGGCAGATTTACCAAAGGAACGTTTGCAGTCCTCTCGAGTATTCGCTCATGTCGGATTAGATTTTGGCGGGCCCTTTCAGATTAAAGTTTCCAAACTCTGCAAAGCTCCTTTGATAAAATCTTATATTGCTCTCTTCGTTTGTCTATCGACTCGAGCTGTTCACATTGAAGTCGTGTCCGACCTTTCTACAGAGACGTTTCTTCTCGCTCTAAAACGTTTTATTAGCCGTAGAGGCCTCCCTCAGAATATATTCAGTGACAACGCTACGAACTTTTTGGGAGCTCGTAATCAGTTGTTTGAACTTTATAATTTTTGAAAAGAAAAAGAAAACTCTCGCTCTATTAATGATTTTTTGGCATCATCGCATATTCTCTGGAAGACCATAGTTCCTCGAGCCCCTCATCATGGTGGCATCTGGGAAAGCGCTATAAAGAGCGCAAAGCATCATATGCGTAGACTCATGGGTGATATTAAGCTCACTTTTGAAGAATTTACCACTGTTCTCACTCAAATTGAAGCTGTTCTCAATTCTCGACCGCTTTGCTTCCTCTCAAATGATCCCTCTGATCTAACCTATCTGACCCCTGGACATTTCTTGATTGGACAATCTCTCACGTCATTTCCTGAAAGGGATGTGGTCCACACTCCCGAAAATAGATTAAGTTTATGGCAACATCTCTCTAAACTCCAGCAAATGTTTTGGAAAAATGGTCAATCGACTACTTGAACAGACTCCAAAATCGCCCTAAATGGTTTCTTCCTCATAAGAACCTAGAGCCCAACGATCTCGTCTTGTTGATTGAAGACAACACTACTCCTCTTTACTGGGCTCTAGCAAGAGTGATTGATGTCTTTCCCGGAAAGGATGGCCGAGTAAGAGTTGCATCGGTCAAAACTAAAGATGGAGTCTTCAAGCGCTCTATTAATGAATTGTGTCCTCTACAAAATGACTGTTTAAATTAAGTTAAGTTTAGTGTTTTCGCTTAGGAACGTGGTAAGTTGATTTATGTTAGGTTAGGTTTATGTTAAAGCCAGTGCTTCAACGTGGGGGAGTATGTTGTGAAAACAACATTTATTTACATTAATTCGGTTTTATAAAAATATCTCTCTGTAAATCTGTTGGGACAATCTGTATTGTGTTTAAAAGATTTAATTCTCTGAAAAACTTGAGTGTAGCGTTGTGTGTTTCATAAAATAGACATATGGCTGCATTTTTATCGTCTTCGGGGTAAGCAGGTCATTTTGCCAAAGAAGTGTAACATGTGTGTGGCCCTTTTCAGGCCGAATAGTGTAAACTATCAAAGATAATAATGCAGAGATTTGAATAGAATTTCAGCAGTCCCTTTTTGGGGACAAACACTCTGTTCGCTTGTGCGTATCTTTTCGCCGTAAAAATACGCTCTCCTCAATAATTAATAGATTAAAAAGACTCTTACTTTCTCTCGTTCGCTATTAAGAATATAATTTATCGTTAAGCCGCTTATTTGTTAAACTCGTTGTTTTTTTTTGTTAATAAATGTTTTGTTCGCTGAATACAGTACCTTTATTTCTCGCTAATACACAACCCTTACTGTCGTGTTAATTAGTAACTTTAAAACCAAACCAAATTAAGTATTAGAACCAGTTCTCTTAATAGTTCACTGTTTTGTACAATCGAAGGACAATTAAATTACTTTGGGGACATGCGTATGGTCCAAAAATATTTACGTACCTACGTCCAATTAGGCAAAAGGTAAAATTAAACCCCTTTTGCCAGGGTGGGGTGAGATTCAGTAAAAACTCACACAATTGGAAATCATAAATTAACCATTTTCTTTTTTTTAGTCCTATTTGATTTTTTAACATTTTAATTTTTTTTAAATAAGCTTAAATATGTAATTAAATATTAATTAATGCATTTGTGTGGGATGCGGGCCCCATCAAGTGCCCAGGCCCTAGGCGGCCACCTAGTCCGCCTAATGGTTAATCCGGCACTGAGTAAGGACGGTTCCCCAATAGGAAGATGATCAGTGGGACGGGAAGACCACGAAAACGACGGAATGACAACTTACTGGAGGCACATTGAAAACAGACAGACACTACAGTCAGACACAGAGTCATGTCTACACAAAAAGAAGAAGAAGAAGAAGAATATATCATATTGCGGAATATTCTTCCAGATTCTTCTTATGGCATGTCACAGGTCTTCTAAGTTTGATGGAGCTCATGGCAATTAAACATGTTCGATGGGTAACAATTCAGCTGATCTTGATGACACCTCCAAAGTAAGTATACCAGCTTTTTTTATGAACTCCATGGTTTCACGGGCAATATGAGGTCTTGCGTTATCCTGCTGGAAGATCACATTTGGAATGGTTTGTAGGTAAGGACGTAAAACCGGTTTCAGTACTTCACCAATATACCGTCCAGCTGTCAGAGTACCGTTAGTATAAACTAGAGGTGATCAGCTTTCCAAACATATAGCACCCCATACCATAATGCTTGGTGGTCTTGCTGTATGACGTTCAACAGTCAAGTTTATATTTCGTCTCTCACCTCTAAAACGTCTTACATTTATGCGCCCATAAGAGACACTCATCACTCAAATAAAACCTAGGATCATCACTGAAGCAAACAAAATTTCCATTGACCACTCCAGTTTTGCCGAGCTCTGTACATAGGGTGGAGCGCAAATTTATTTTTTCAAATTTCATTTTCGCGGGGTGCGGAATTGATGCGTCTTCCATTTTCGAATGAAAAACTTAAATGACATTTTTTCGTAATTTCAGTCTAAAAAGTGCCCCACTGCGATTGAAATATTAGAATTTCTTATTTTTTTTTTAATTTGATAGAGTCAACGATGATGTTTTTTATTCATTTATTAGAGCTATTAGAACTATAATATGAGGAAAAAAGAATAAATAGTAAATATAAAATAAAAAATATATATACTTACAAATTGAAGAATAACATTAAAATCGCTATGAACTATAGTCTCTCTTAGTATCAAACTTAGGCATCAAAAGGCATGATTTGAGCTTATTCTTAATGAATCCGTCTCTCCTCTGTGACCCACAGACGACAGCACTTGCTTCTGTAACTAATTTGACACACCTTTCAGTGGATTGTGTGTGACACGGAATTGTTCTGATATTTCTCAGGATTTCATTTTCCACAAGCTGTGGCTCTATGATTGCCTGAGATATTATTTCGGTATTAATACTCTTCGTAAGTGGAGGTTCTGTCTTGGTTTTCCAATCTATCAGATCGATATAATCATCAGCATCCATATTTAAGGTAGGTACCTGGAAAATACGGAAGACTCCGATCTCTGATGTCTCTCTGATCTTCAATATTCGGCGGAGTGCAAGTTCTCTGACGTACTGTCTGTTGTCGGCTAACATTCCTAGTAGTATATTCTCTGAATGTCCAAAGAATGCATTTCTTTGTATAACTGGGTCAATAACATCCTTCAAATGGGTTGGCAAATAGCGCGACAGTTTTACTGTATCATGTAAATGTTTGGCACCAAAAATACAAATTGGCTCAGTCTTGATCTTGAACCACATAGGAGCATACACCGTTAAAATAAATGTGCTTAATATGATTAGGTTTTCTGACGGACTTTGACTTGAGACGTATAATCTCAAAATCCGGTTCGCCATTGTCAACCATCTAGAGTGAACTAGTTTACCAGGATTTCTTTTCTCAAAACTTGCATCACAATGTCCACTATTGATATACTGACATATTTGCAGTAGATATAGTTGATCGGTGCTTAACTCTTGTGTCGATTTGTTAATATCGGGCAACGCACATTGAATTGCATCGAACGGAACAACTGGTAATACTTCACAGTTAGTAACAGCCTTGCCAATGGGACCTATGAAACCTTTTGGTCCACTTGTTGTGCCATCTAGATGTTGAAAAAGATGACGCAACGTCAGTTCATTAGCGTGTAGTTGGCATATGAGCCATTGGAGTGGACGTTGAAACTTGAGTTCCAATAAACGAATAACGCCACCTTTGATTCCTGTGTTAACAGCAGTCCCATCACAACCAATAGCCATTATTTGATTTGCATCGATAGACTTGGAGGAAAGGAATGTCAGAATACAGTTACAAATCGTTTTGGCGTCACCAGTTTTCAAAGAAATATGGCCTAGGTATTCAGAGTCCGGTTCTTTCAATATGGTAATATGCTCCTCCTGAGTCACTCTTCTACGACCATCTTCGTGTATTAACGTTTTATCCTTTCTACCATCGTAAAATAATCCGATGGTGTCAGTATAAAAAATTGTAGGTTCATCTAAGATAGTAGCCCTAGCTTTAGAACGAGCTCTTCGAACTCTGCTTCGGTCTATAACCCGTGATGAATCGCTCTCTGTAATAAGACCAATGTCTTGGAAAGCTGCAGAAATGATTGCAGCACCAGCACGATCTGAAACCCCATAACGATCTAATGTTCTGGCAATAACCGGAAATGTGACATCAGTCATTGTGAGTGAAGTAGTGGAAATAAGAGATTGCGATTGGAAGTCCTCAATTTCATCACTTTTCTTTAATGTATCTGCCTGCTGAACATTCGATCGTGCCTTTGAAGTTGTAGGTGATTTAGAAGTACTAGGAATAGATTCCACCTCTACTTGCAAGGCTCTTTGTTCTTCACATTGCTTTTGTTGGTGTAATCTATGTAAATTCATCTCATTTTTTTTGGTCGTTTCACGATCTAAACTACCAATCATCATTTTACGGTCAGTTCGTTGGTCGATTAAGAAATTTCGTTCTGGTAGTGGAATTTTTCGGTTTCTAGGACAGTTGCAATCTGTGAACTCTAAACATTTGCAAGTAGCAATATCAAATAATTTCTTGCTATCCTCACCAAACTTGAACAGCTTCGCTTTGTAACCGTCTTCGTCCTTCCTGCCTTTATAAGGTTTCAATAATGTTTTATACTTATCTTGGTAAGCTATAATTCTAGATAATATTGTTTTGTATTCTACGATTGGTATTGAAGCTTTGCGCCACATCTCCTCTACTCTTTCCGTCACAATTTCACTGGTTTCCCGCACACAGTTTTTATACTGTCTTTTATAGTTTTGAGATACGAATATAAACAACTTCATTATATCTTTAAACGTAGGTAACACATTTTTAGGGAGCTCACTGCCAGAACCTAATATTGGACAAGATACTTCACTCCGGAGTAATGCCATAGTTGTTTATAACAACAGTAAACGAATTCACACAAAATTTGTCACAACACTAAACTTTGACGATTAAGCTTTGAAGCTACAGAAAACGGTACTAAACCAACCGATTATCGAAACAGTACTGAATAGATAGTGAATAATTAATACCTACTTAGAATTGAACTGTAGTGGGGTGGGAGAGTGAAGGTCCACTCGTGTGACAGGTTATAACTGTTTCTTTGCACCGTTAGGTCGGGGGTTGGCCTGCAAATTCAAAATAGACCAATTTCAGTAGCGCCGGGGCAGTTATTCTAATAGAAATAGAAAGAAGTGTTATTGAAGTTTTCGGTTCGTATCCTAAAAGCGAATTGATACCGCATCCCGCGTATGTAAAAAGGCAAAAAAAAATTTTTTTTTTATAATTTCAAAATTAAAATCACGTTGGGGCAGTTTTTAGAGTGAAAATATAAAAAAATGACAATTAACTTTTCGAATCCTTTCCCACAGTAGCATCGATTCCGCACCCCGCGTTTGTGAAAATTGTTATTTAATTTTTCCCCATATAACAGCGCTCCACCCTAACAATTCTACGCATCAGAGCTGTTGTAAATACCGACAAAATTTCTGAAGTCTTAAGTACCAGTACTTAATCCAAGTGGAACTAAGTATAAATACCAGGACCAAGAATAAATAAGTACCTACTTTAGTTTTTTGGATAAGTAGTACTTGAAAACAGTAAATTTAAGTACTAAGTATTAAGTAAACGATTTGTGTAATTAAGTACCTACATTTAAACTTTTTTACATTGTGTAAAAGTGAAGAAACTCATATAATAGGAACATTTCATTGAAATTAAAGATTAGAACAATTAAATATTAGATATTTGCAGTACTGTTGCATGAAATGGAGAGCTGGATATTTAAAACAAGAACATGTAAATAAATTACAATAATTTTGTCAAAAGAAAAAAAAATAAAGATACTCAGAATAACGGGAAAATATCTTTTCTGTTGTCGCTTCCAGTCCGTGCGGTTCAGGATTTTACGAATAATTCAAGAAACACTTATACATGATTGCCAGACGACATACCACAATAAATCGAAAACATTGAAGAATATTTGCAGAAATCCGTAATACTTAAGAACTTTTTGTGAAAGGTTTAAGTACATTTCAAGTACTTAAGTACATTTTGAGTACTTGAGTATTGTTTTATTTCTTAAATTGCAAAGTAAAAATATACTTAAAACCAAAATTAATTTATAATTTTATAAGAAACACGACAATACGATTAACTACTTGAACAGTCAAACTACCAATTTCTTTACAATAGAAAAAACGCAAACGTAAATTCTTAAAAAACTATGAAGTAATGTTTATTTTAATGTCGCATAACCAATTATATTGTCATCAAGAGCTTTGTTTTGATACTTTGTAATGAATGTTGAAGCGACCGGTTAAAAAAGATCGCGAAAATTAATGAACTTGAACTTGAAACACTATAAGCAATTTTGTCAGGTACACGTGACTTAACAAGTTCTAAAAGAAAAAGGTGTTTACAAAGATATTAGACTTTTTTGGCATTACGAATTATTGTGCTCATGAGTGTGCTTTTCATTCTTACAATTATTATAAACCTTTCTGAAACATATTACATTCTATATTTATGACTTTTATGCCTTTATGCTTTCTGCTACTGCCCTTTTTTCTTTTTTACCTCACTATACAGGGGTGGCCAAACTGGGACACAAGAGCCACATGTGGCTGTTTGAAGGATTATTTGTGGCTCTCAATAAATGTACCTGAATTACTTTTAATTTTTGTGTTAGATGTCTTAAATTACTGACAACAAATGTAAAAGGCTAAGTGTACCATCAGGACTTATACAAGGAGACCCCGTATCACCTTTGTTATTCAATTTGGCCTTAGAATATGTAATAAGTAAAATATCATCTGAGCTGACAGGAGGATTTGCGAATCGAGCATCAAAACTATTGTTGGCCTTTGCTGATGATCTAAGTGCAGTCGCTCATTCTACAAGAGACGTGAGAGAGATGTTTTTACAACTTAAGAAAGAAGCAGGTAGTTTGGGCCTTAGAATAAATGAAGAGAAGACGAAAGACAAGCTAGTAACCTAAAATCCAAGACTAAGAGTTTTTTTTTAATAATGGCTTTGACAGAGCCAATTAGCCAGACTATTTGTGTTTTTTTGTATGGTATTACAATAACAATTTTAAGTTAATATCTAAGCCTACTTATTATCTAAATTTACAGAGTGTTATAATATATTAATGGATACATTTTCAATTTTGTGTGATATTTTTACAATTTTATAATTTTATTATCTAAGCCTACTTAAAATTTAAATTTACAAGACCTTACATATTCGTAAAGACACATGGATACATTTTAATGGATACATTTTCAATTTTGTGTGATATTTTTACAATTTTATAATTTTATTATCTAAGCCTACTTAAAATTTAAATTTACAAGACCTTACATATTCGTAAAGACATTGTAACGTCTGCTTATTTTTTGGAAAAAGAATTTCGTTTAAATTGACAGGTAAAGGACAATTTAGATCAATTAACTTTTCATACATTACTTTAATATTTTGTCTGTACAGTCCACACTCCAATATGAGGTGCTGTAGATCTCCCATTCCACCACAGGCACAATATGGGTTATCACTCTCACTGATACCTATGCTGTGTTTGTATGCTGGGGTTAGTGCGTGATTTGACCTCATTCTGTTTATTGTTTTTATAAATAGCCTATTTGATTCTTGTTTAAACCATCTCTCATTGGGAATTAGTGGCTGGCAATTTCTAAAATTTATTCCCGTTGTACTTTGGTTATATACACGTTGCCAATTTTGTTTGCAATGGTTTTTACTGATATTATCTATATCGGTTACTGGTAGAAGTATGTTGCTTATGTTTCGTTTGGTTAAAGCTGCAGATTTAGCTAATTTGTCGACTTCTTCATTTCCTAATATTCCAGAATATCCTTTCACCCAACAAATAGTAATTGAACTGCCCGAGGAAGTAATATCATAATATAGACTCTTAATTTCTATCTCAATGTGGTTTAGATTTTTTGTCGATTGGATAGAAGTGAGTTTGTCCACAATACTTCTACAATCGGTGAAAATGATATAATTGTCCATACCAACAGAGGCTATATATTTTAACGCAAGTAATAAAGCTGATAATTCGGTAGTATATATTGAAGCTTCATTAGGCAATCGGCATGATTCTTTGTATTCAGAATTCCAGTGATATATTGCACATCCGGTTTTATTTTAAATTTTGGAGCTGTCAGTAAAAATATATTGAAACATAGGCCACCTGTCTTTAATTATTTTGTTGATAATATTGCCTGGAAGGTTTGAATCCATGTAGTTTGATTGTATTACCTTGGAAAAGAGAGTTTCAGGAGGTTTAGTGTAAATTAAAGGTATTTTATTTTTGTACATTTGGTTTTCATTAATTGTCAACTTCCTGTAACTTTCAACGTATATGGGGGTTGTTTTAGTACACCAATATTTATGGCTTAAATCTAATATATTCAAGTTACGAATAGTCCTTAAGTAGCTGACGTTTTTTGAGATAGCTCTAGCTACAAACTTATCTGTACAAAACTGTCTACGTAGAGTAAGTGGTAGTTCCTTAACTTCATTCTCGATAATAGTAATAGGAGTAGATTTTAAGTAACCAAGACAGAGTCTCGAACATTTATTCCTTTGGATTTCAACTTTATTAAGATATCCTGTTGACGCAGAACCATATAAATGACAACTATAATCGAAAATTGGTCGAATCATTGAGCGATAGAATAGCAATGCAATATTCGGGTCAGCTCCCCAACCGGTTCTACAAGACTAAGAGTTAGGCAGAACATAACTATTAATGACCACAACTTCGAAGTAGTAAACGAGTTTAAATATCTAGTAGCGGTAATCACAGATGACAACCACATATTTATAAAACGAGGTCTCAACAAGGATAGCTGCGTGGAATAGAGTATTATACTCCCTATCATCAATATTAAGATCTAAGCTGCTAAAAAACAGTCTAAATTAAGATTTTGCATGCCAATTTATTCGCCCAATTATTACATATGGAAGTGAAACATGGACTCTACATCAGCGGAAAATAAATATGCTGCTGATTTTTGAAAAGAAAGTTCTCAGAATGATATTTGGCTCTCAAAGAGATGAATTGGCAGGAGAGTGGAGAAGGTGCCGCACAGCTGAATTGGTGACTGTGTGTGGTACTGACAACATCGTCAGACATAAGGTTTGTTCCAACACAACGAAGAACCGTCATGTAACGATCACGATACTAGATATTTAACGTTCCATGGGAACGAAATAATACGTTCCATGGTACTGCGCAGGACGGTGACCGTTACATGGACGGTTTCTCGTCGTGTTGGAACAAACCTATAATAAAAGCTGATCGGATATATGGGCAGGTCATGTGGTAAAATCAGAGGAAGACAGAGTGCTAAAAACAGTGTTTTCGATAAACCAGACTGTAGAATATCATTAGGCTGTCCCAGACAAAGATGGAAAGATGATGAAGAATCGAAGTATCCTGAAATAGTAAAGGCTGCTTCTAGAATTATTTTCATGATGTGAACCATTTTATTTCACTTTAAAATTTGTGAAATCCAAATACCGAGAGAAAAATTTAATATTTTTTTACACTTTTTAGATAATTGTTGACAAATTTTGAAAAATGGCTCGGACTATCAATACGCTTGGCCACCCCTGATAGTATATCATACGCTTTTCTTTTAGCTTTTCCCTGTACTAAGTTTCTGCTATATCAAACAATTAGAAGTTTTATTTCCGGAGAAATATAACCTCTAATGAGACCCAGTTTTTAGTTACTATTACTTGCAAACCTAAAGTAAGGCTCCTACGATGTTATATCTTCTCAATATTATATTACGGAGTTGAATCCTGGACACTCACTGAAGCAATGGAGAAAAAACTTGAAGCCTTCGAGATGTGGTTACACAGGCGAATCCTAAGGATATCATGGACGGACAAGATAACCAACGAGACCGTATTACAAAGAATGGGGAAAGAAAGAGAGGTGATGTATATCATTAAAAGGAAAAAGTTAGAATATCTCGGACACATAATTAGAAACGGCACCAAATACACATTACTGAAGGTGATCCTTCAAGGTAAAGAGTATTCGGAAAGCGAGGAATTGGGAGAAGAAGAATAGCATGGTTAAAGAACCTGAGGAAATGGTTCTCCACAACAACAACTAATCTATTTAAAGCATCAGTTAATAAAATAATTACAGCCAGAACAATCGCCAATATTCGAAACTAATAGGCACTCAAAGAAGAAGAAGACTTGCAAACCAAGCGAAGTCTGAATTAAAGAAGACACGGGGAGGTCTATAATTTGCACCTCAATACCTGCCTATTCAACGTGCCAAAATTCCAACTAAAACTTGGTCTAGATATTCAGTTAGGAGTAAAATTTAGAGATGCATCAAGTCAAACTAGTTTGATTTTATTCAACAAACTTGACTTGACTTGAAAACCAAACTTTTTTTGTAAAAAAGTTTGACTTGACTTGATTTCGATATCTTTAGGTTTGACTTGAAATCAAGCTTCTTCAAACAGTTTGAAGTTTGAATATCATATTGCGCAACGTGTTTATTTCCAATTCTAATTGAGAGCGTATCGACTTTTGTTTTGAATTATTTGGATAAGTCTGTATCTGTACTCTGCTACTCCGCAAATTAGTTTGTAGTTCATATTAAGAAGTATATCTTTGGCTTGTTTATTACGTTCGTTTTGAAGTGTGTGTGCTTTGTGAAATAATATCTGAACCTGAATATTTTTCGGCTCAGAATAAGTACCAGATCAAATTAAGTCTGATTTTGAAGGTATCCCTTCTCTTTCACTGCAAAAATTAAGACAAAAAAATCTGTAGTCGAAGCAGAATTAATTAAGAAAAATAAATATACTGATTTTTTGGATATTCCGGCAGGTGATTTCAAAACAATGAAGTGCATACTTGTATTATGTAAAAATAAAGAACAGCGTTATAAAATGAAAAATAGTGAACTAACTCTTTAAGACGACATTTCAAAGTCGCAAAAAATTCATTAAACCTACTCTATCAAAAATATAATATTTTGTTGTTCCTTCATAAATTTTTGTTCAAGTATTACGTAACGCAATTTTTGAAGCTCTTACAACCTCTTTATCCCATCTGTGTATCTTTTCATCTTTTGTTGTGAAGAAAGGTCCAGCTATTTATTGCAAACACGTGTTACTGTGCTTGATCTGGTTAATACAATTTTTAAGATTTTTTCACTTAAATATGTACTATTGTCCTATTGTGACATTAGCGGAGCGTGAGGGGGCAATATAATACAATCCAGAGATTCTATGTAAAATATAAACGAAAGTTGAAAAGTTCGGAGATTGTGATTCCGTAGTTTTTTTTATTTAAGTTAAGAAACAATGTTACGTAACGCGCTGTTCGAACCCCCTCCCCCACCCCGTATAACGCATGACGTTTTACATGACCCCCTACCCCCAACTTGCGTTACGTAATAATTGAAAGCTTCCAAAGTAGATTAAATTACACTTGGTATGATAAAAAAATATCCAACGAATTCTTTGTTTTAATCTAGTAACACTCTAAAATAGAAAGTTATAACGATAAAACGAAACTTGCCAGCAAGCAATTCTAAGCATACAGGAATCATTTTCAAAAATTTACCCTATTTTGATTATAATCGCTTCCTGTATCAATATACTTTTATGTGGCACTCATTATACCTATTATTAATTTTCTTATCTTAATTGGCAACTAACATGTCAATCTCGACAAAAAAGTATATCTACTAAATAAATTATTTTTCAAACTCTTTCAAACTAGTTTGACAAACAGTTTGAATTTTCAAACCTGTACGATCGACCAGTTTGACTTGACTTGAATTATTTGTCAGAAGGATTGACTTCAGTTTGACTTGAAATTAAGTCAAACTCAAGTCAAGTTCAAACATTCAAGTCAAACTTGTGCAACTCTAGTAAAATTACTACAGAAGTCATTAAAGACGTACAAACTTATTCTTTTAAACTTCATCATCATCATCCAGCCTTCTGCATCCAAAGTTGAACATAGGCCTCCCCTAATTTCTTCCAGTTTTGTCGATCTTGGGCTTCCTGCAACCAATTCCCAGCAATTCTTTTGACGTCGTCTGTCCATCGTGTAGGTGGTCTACCTCTACTTCTTCTGTCTTCTCTTGGTCTCCACACTGTAATTTTTTGGGTCCACCTCCCGTCCTTCATTCTGGCGACATGGCCCGCCCAATTCCACTTCAGCCATGCTACTCGCTCTATGACATCTGTGACGCCTGTCCTTCTTCTGATTTCTTCGTTTCTGAGCCTGTCTCTGAGAGTCAGTCCAAGTAGTGACCGTTCCATTCTTCTTTGGGCCACTCTAAGTTTCGTTGCTGTGGCCTGGGTTAACGATAATGTTTCGGCGCCGTAAGTCATGACTGTCAGTCTTTTAAACTTAGTCTTTTTTAATACAGAAAAATTTGCCGTAAAACGAAATCAAGAGACGTAATTATTTTATTAAAGCAAAACTTTCGCTTGTTTTTAGTAGATATTGCTACGAAATCCACACTCTCATGTTATCTCGTTGTGAATCGATGCTGACAGCCCGAATTTTAGCATGTTTAGAGATAATCAAATAACCTAATGAGTAGACTTAGGCAAATATGCAAATTGCATATTTTGCATATTATGCATAAAAAATGCAAAAATGTCAAAGTTTGCATATTTTTATAAAAGTGTGCATAAAGTGCATATAATTTGAACTTTTGGTTGTATATACTCATTTTTACATTCATGTAACAAATAGTTTGGAAATCCCAATATTTACTTTTGTTTTATAATATCTTGGTATTCAAATTTTTGGTATCGGAATGTAGTACAAAACTAATAAAAGATAGCGGCCTATAGTTTGGTCACGTTTTTCCTTGTATATAGGGGTTCCAAAATCTGCAGTTTATATAGAAGGTAAAAATTTTTATTTTGAGGGTCAGTTTTGCTATTGTAAAATTAAAGGCCTGAACACGCATCTTTGTAAGTTGTGAATAATTGTGCTTTGAAAATGCCGAAAATAAACCGTGTTTCAACTTTGATGAAACCTTCTTACAAAGAGCTATCTGTGGATATAAATAAAGTTTATTGCCCATTTTGTGGCAATACGTACTCAGAGAGAAACAATAAGTTTTTGTTAAAAACTTTTGAACAGCTTTTTTGGAATTTATTGTTACCACAATTCTAAATAATATTATTTTTCTACAATCACTTGCTTTTACTACATAAATTACTATGTGTTATTTGTTAAAATACTTAAATATTTAATTACATAAACTTATTGTAAAATACATACATTCATGTCAATTAATATAGCATGTGAATATATTTCATAATATATAAATACCTATTTTTGTAAATAAAAAATATTGTAAATTTTTTTTATTACATGCATATTTTCTAGATAAACATGCATATTTTTACGTAAAATACTGCATATTTATGCGCATATTTGATACCTTTTTATTTGCATATTTGCCTAAGTCTACTAATGAGGTTTGAAACAGGTTAGGGTGCTTTTGCTGCTCTCTGAACAAACTAAAATATAAAACGGTTCTTGTTTTTTATTAGTGTTACTCTTGTTCAGAGTATGGTGGACCGTTTTCCGTTGGAATTTTACCGCGCTGGACAGGTGAGACGTGAGATGCCCTTAGATCTCCTTCAGTGTTATTTGCTCTAGTAATTCGTTCATTTTCAAATTTTAGAAACCACGAAGTTGTTACCAGAAAATTGGTCGCAATAAAATTTTAGTTTTAATATTATTTAATTATAAAGCAAAACTTTCGCTTATCTTCTGTATTAGTTTTACTCCTAACTAAGTATCGAGGGTTACCTATTATTCAGGTTTTGGCCAAACTTTTCACCGAATGCATTTACCAAGGAAAAACGCCTTCTCAATGGAACAATGCAGTCATTGTTTTATTGCACAAGAAAGGTGACATAACAGATCTAAAAAACTACCGTCCTATCAGTCTGCTATCACACATATATAAACTTTTCACAAAAATTATCAAAAAGAGACTGGAGGCTAAGTTAGACTTCTATCAGCCTAGAGAACAAGCTGGCTTCAGATCCGGATACAGCACTAACGACCACTTACTGGTAATAAAAAACTTGATCGAGAAGTCTGCGGAATACAACAAACCATTGGCACTGATATTCGTGAACTACGAGAAAGCGTTCGATACCATAAACCAGCAGAAAATGTTAAAAGCATTGACAGAATGCCGAATAGATTATCGCTATACTAACATGATAAAATATATCTACCACAACGCAACGGCTAGCGTAAGACTATCTGATCAACAAACAAATAAATTCTGTATACAGCGAGGAGTACGGCAAGGAGACACCATCTCACCAAAGCTGTTCACAACCCTTTTAGAACACAGTTTTAAGAAGGCAGATCTGAACGAATATGGTATCAACATAAATGGTGAGAAGCTCAGTCATTTGAGATTCGCAGATGACATCGTCCTTATAGCCGATCGTATGGATGATGCAATAATAATGTTGAACAAGTTATATCACGCTTCCTTAGAGGTCTGACTAAAGATTAACATCAACAAGACGCAAATAATGACTAATCTGGTGCTAAATCGTAATATTGTTCTTGATGGAATGAATATTGAGCAGACTGCATCTTATAAGTACTTGGGACATGAAATTCGATTGGGAAGAGATAACCAGACGTGCGAGCTCCCACGTCGCATAGGATTAGCCTGGGCAGCGTTTGGTAAACTGAGCTATGCATTTAAATCGGACTTACCCATATGCCTGAAAAGGAAAATCTTTGACCAGTGTGTATTGCCTGTACTCACTTATGGAGCGGAAACATTAACACTCACAAAAAAGGTAGTGAACAAGATTCGCATAATTCAAAGGGCTATGGAGCGCCAGATGTTGGGTGTCTCCCTGAGGGACCGAATCCCAAAGGAATAAATACGTCGTAGAACAAAAACAGCGGACGCCGTCGAAAGAATCGCGTCGCTTAAGTGGAATTGGGCAGGACACGTCGCCAGATTGTCAGACAACCGATGGATAAAACGTATTGTCGAGTGGAGGCCACGAGAAGAAGCACTACGGAGCAGAGGACGACCACCAACCAGATGGGCTGACGATCTGAAACGTATTGTCGGCAACTGGATGCAAGCCACACAAAACAGAGAAAGATGGAAAGAGCTGAGGGAGACCTATATCCAGCAGTGGACGCGTACGGGTTGATGATGATGATGATGAAGTATCGAGACCAAGTTTTCGTTGGAATTTTGCCACGCTGAATAGGCAAGAAGTGAGTTGCAAATTATAGACCTCCCCTCGTCTTCTTTAATTCAGCATTCGTTTGGTTTGCAAGTAACAGAAACCACGAAGGCGTTACCGGAAACTTACTCTAGACGTTGAGACGCGCCGTGTCAGGAATGAAGGGCTGTCCAATGTGGCACAATATTAGACGGGCGAATAAAAGAAAAATATGCAGAAACAAATACAAAGGTATAAAGATTTATTAAGAGTAATTCCACCAAAAATTCTTACAACTGAAGACTACTGAAAAATATAATGGAAATCAATATCACTGTTCAATCACAAATTAATCCCTTAATTTGTAATCTCACATTAATCTTTTCTCCAAAACACAATATTAAGAAGGAACATTACGAAAGGTTTTTCTACACACTCGGAAACAGATTTCTGGCTGGTGGCGACTATAATGCCAAACATCCAGAATGGGGATCCAGATTAACAACTACCCTAATAACACAAAACATTCCAGGAATGTTCCTAGAAGGTACACAGAGGACATTGAAAACATTCCTGGAATGTCCCCAAAAGCACACGAACGTCCCTGGAAAGTCCCAGGAAAGTGCTGTGTCATCATTTTAAACATTCCTTGAATGTCTTGTTGGAACATTCCATGAATGTCTACGAATGTTCTTTGAACATTCACAGTATATTGTTTAGACTGAATGTCTTGTTGAAACATTCCATGAATGTTCTTAGGACATTCAAAGTATATTTTTTAGACATTCTCTGAAATATATCGTCAGTGATGTGACAATACCTCCTATATGTTTTTTCATGAGTTTTGCAGGAGACGAAAAACATTTTTTACGGTCACCCCCTGTTTTCATACGTAAGTTTTGACTTGTTTTGTAGTAAATAGATAGTTGAATTTACTACAAAACAAATCAAAAAATATATGAAATCACGAGGTGGCCCAAACAAGTTTTTCATCTCCTACAAAATTCATGAAAAAGCAGATAGGAGGTATTGTCACATCACCGACGATATACCAGAAGTACAGTAGAAAAAATGAAAGAATACCCATGAACGAACATATAAAACACGCTGTATTTTCCTGTCACCGTGTCACACAAAAAACTGGTCAGCACAAGTACATGTAATAATTATTGTTACTTGCACTGGACAATTTTTTTTGTGACACGATGACAGGAAAATACAGCGTGTTTTATATGTTCATTAATGAGTATTCTTTCATTTTTCCGACTGTATATGTAGCCATACCAAATAATACATCCTTGATAAATATAAACATTTTTATTGCACAAAATCATGTCATATATTTTTTTCCATAATCATCACTACGATGACGATTCATTGTATTGAATTGTTAATTAGAATTACAATCTGGTCATAACTCTGACCAATGAGCAATTTTAATTTAACCTAAATTACTACTGTTCCTTAAAATGAAGAGCTTACCCATAGCGTCTCTTATCTAATCTAACAGGCACACAAGCACTATGCTCTGCTTTTCTAACTGCACTATTCTAACATACACATGCACACAAGCATTATGCTCTGCTTTTCACTATCACTCAAACTAGTTCAAAAGGCTTTGTCCTCTTCAATCTTCTAGTTTGCCCAGTAGTATCCAGGAGCTGGATTTACTCAATATTCTTGTAGGTACTTACGAAGTTGTTGCTTGTGACTTCCAACTTTACTCCAAAGTTAAAAACAAATCCAGCTGTAAAATATTTATGTGCCTGAAGGCTTTTGTATGCTTTCATCTACAATATCTATAATAGTAATTTGGTGGAATGCACTTTATGGTAAAATCCAATTCTGACTGAATTGTATATGAATCTAAATCCCCAATTATTTTCGGCTTCAATAAATATCTAAAACAATAAAAGAAATAATGTTATTGCTTGCAAAATTCATCAATATTGATAAATATCAGAGAAAAATGAACATTGATAAAAATTGTTTGCCCTACCTTTCTCCAAACATCTGGTGTCTCCAATAATAATTTCCTTAAATAATCACTTTGCAGTGTGGTAAAGTTTATAAAGTTCACAAAATACAGCAAACGAAATCCAAATGAATCCAAAATATGACGATAAACAGTGAAATGATGAAATGAAATGATATTACAAACATAACCTCTGTAAGCTGTATGCCATGCCAACCAGAACCAGAAGTAACGTGGTTTGGATTGCCTAAATACATATACACGCGCAGCAAATTTGAAAATGAATGCAAATTGAATAGTAAATGGCCTCTCTTAAAATATAGGACATTGGTAGTATGTTCATAGAATGTCTTGTGGTAACATTCCACGAATAACTTAATTAGATATTCACCGAATGTTCCTTGAATGTCCAGTACATTCAAACATTAATAGAACTTTGATAGTACATTCCTGGAATGTTTTGTGTTGTTAGGGTACAAAAGGGCGAGCATTGATCTCAGCAATGAAGGCGAATAATCTACAGGAAATATCTACTTGAGAACCAACATACTGGCCATCTGACATGAACAAGATTCCCGATGCTATTGACTTTTGCGTCACAAAAGTTTTTCAGTACTAGGTTAGAGCTTAAACTCGTTTAAGTTAACCACGATTTTAACCGATCGTCGTTAGATGGTTTAACTCCGAATTTTGCGGTTACGCTTGCGCATTGGTGAAGTGAATGCATCATGTTTATTTTTTTGAGTACCTGCCTGACAGAAGGGATTAGTTGGGTTATGTTATTCTCTTTCATTGCGGGAAGTATTCTAATACCTCCTTATTATTATAAGGAAATTATTATTATTGAAATTATAAATTATTATCGTTATTATATAGGAAGGAATTATAAGGAAATATATTTAAATATAACTGTAACAGGTACCTATGTTTACACTTACTGTAACAGGATTTAATGCATGATTCCTAATAATATTTTAAAAAGTTTACTTTATATTTACACAGCAGAATACTTAATTATTTACCAAAGAGTCTGACTTCTTATTTCCTGGTCAATCTGTTCAAATATTGATAAGACCGTGGTCTTTGACAAACAAAATCGGAAAAAAAGTCTAAATCGTCCCAATAATTTCTAATTCTCTTCTGTTATCAAACCGATGTAGACGTTATGAACTAAACAAAGATTCCGAACTTGATATTGCATTGCATTAATCATTTTTTTAATTTGGTTATGAAATTGTCTTTTATTTATTTTTCTGTCAAATTGATCATTATTTCTCGAATTGCACATGCGTCCGTTCAGTTACTGCTGCCAACAGAAGAAAAAAAGTGGTTAGCTAACCGAGATTTTCTTAACTTCATTTAAAGCACTGAAAAACGCTATGAGGGTTAAAATATTGGTTAAGATTTAAACTAGGTTAGCTAACCAAAATTTTAACCGCTCACTGAAAAACCGGGCCTAGATCAGACATTAAAAAATTAAATTGACATAGAAGTAGAGGCCGGAAAGTTGACCAAGATTATACAGGAGGCGGCCTGGTTTGCTACCCCACACTAAAAAACGCGTCAAGGAAAATATGAAATATCTCCTGCAGTCAGAGAAAAAATTGCCGCAAAAAGACACTTGAGGAAACAATGGCAACAAGCTAGGACCACAGAAAACCAGCAAAAATTGAACAAATTCACCAAAGAATTAAAAGAGCTAATCAAAGCAGAACAAAATCAGGGAATCCAGTGTTACCTGGAAAACCTTATACCTACAGAGGCCACAGATTATTCGCTGTGGAAAGCAACGAAAAAATTAAAAAGGTCTTACTTGCCTAATCCACCAATCAGAAATGATAATACCTGGGCCAGAAATGATAAACAAAAATCTGAAGCTTTTGGCAAATATCTGAAAAAAGTCTTCATGCCCTTTCCTTCAGAATTATCTGCTGAAGAAGAACATGAAATTCCCGACTAACTAAATGTACCCTTCCAAATAGACCTGCCTCATAACAAGTTCACTATCAGAGAAGTCAAACAAACAATTATGGAAGAAATTAACATAAAAAAGCTCCTGGTTTCGATTTGGTATCTGGAAAAATTCTTCAAGAACTATCCGAAAAGTGCTTAGACTTATTACTTACATTTTTAATTCTATACTACGACTAAATCATTTCCCTAGCATCTGGAAATTTGCCCAGATAGTTATGATAGCCAAGCCCGGGAAGAAAACAGAAGAGTTGTCTTCTTACAGACCGATAAGTCTACTGCCAATTCTTTCCAAGGTTTTTGAGAAGCTACATGTTAAAGGGCTAAAAACTATAATAGACGAAAAGAAGATAATTCCAGATCACCAATTCGGATTCCGCAATAAACACGGGACAATAGAACAAGTTCATAGAGTGGTAAATAAAATCAATAAGGACCTGAATAGTAAAAGATATTGTTCAGCAGCTTTCCTCGATATATCTCAGGCTTTCGACAAGGTGTGGCATCAAGGATTGCAAGTTAAACTAAAGAAGCTACTGCCCCATCTCCACTTTCAACTTCTAAAATCATACCTGACAGATAGGCACTTCCAAATAAAACATGGAAGTGAATATACAGAGCTGTATCCAATAAATTCAGGAGTTCCACAAGATAGCGTACTTGGACCGATTCTGTACTTATTGTATACTGCAGACGTGCCATCAACACGACTTGCCACTGTTGTGACATTTGCCGATGATACAGCCATTTTGGCGTCCTACACTGACCCAATATCAGCCTCTAGGAACCTGCAAACTAGTCTAAACAAGGTCCAAAACTGGCTAAAAAGATGGCGTATTAAAGCAAATGGATTGAAATCAACACATGTGACGTTTACCCCCCGCAAATAAATGGGCCTACCTGTTCAATTTATTGAGTGTCAACTTCCACAATCTGATAGCGCCAAATACCTCGGAATGCACCTGGATCGACGACTGACTTGGACAAAACACATATATTCACTAAGCGCAAGCAATTTGGCCTCAAATTAAGAAACATGTATTGGCTATCGGTCGCAGATCAAAACTCTCCATAGACAATAAAATATTATTATACAAAACAATCTTTAAACCTGTGTGGCCCTACGGCATCCAGCTGTGGCTGCTAGCAACTCCAACATATCCATCTTGCAGAGGTTCCAAAATAAAGTACTACGAACTATTGTTGATGCTCCCTACTATGTCAGTAACGAAATCATTCAGCATGATGTCCTTTTGGAATACATCAAAGATGCCACACATCGTTTTAGTGTCAACTATAGTGAAAAGTGTCAGTGCACCCGAATCGGTTAACGGCCCAACTAAACGTGAAATCAGTAGGCTAAAACGTCTACTGCCATCCGATCTATCTATATCACACAGACTTTAGTTTAGTTTTTTTAAGGCAATTTATTGTTAAATCATACCAACAATGTTTAACTTTGGTTTAGATATATTTAAAAGAGATTATTCATTGGAATTATACATGTCATCAGCTTCATTGTCAAAAAAAAAACGCTTATTGCCTAATAGGCAGATTGAAGATCTCTCAAGGAGTAAATAAAAAAAAACATTAATTTTAACTTCCTTAATTTTATAGTTTCACCGTGTATAATTGTGAACATATTGATTAATATCTTAAGGCTATGGGTACATAATTCGCAAATATTTTACGTGTATCCCTACTTTTTCTGTCTTTACACGGCAAATTACGTGTAGTAAAATTCACACTGGTATGGATATGTAAATATTACTAGAATGTCATTCTACTTGAAAATGTCATCATTAATTTAAAGAGATGGGTTTTGAATGTTCTCGGGTAACTGTTATTTTTATAATTGCAAATTATTAATTCAGTTAATAAATGTGATCATTTTTTCACTAACTATGTATTCAGTGATTGTAATAATTTATTTGTACAACAAAGACTAATACTCAATCGAGAAAAGAGGAAAAGTGTTAAAGTGATTTTTTAATAATATATTGTTATGGAACGCTTACAATTTTAAACATCTTTAACAACAAAATACTTGGATTACAGAATATATTATCCTGATGTATTCTCTGCTTGGATCTTCCACAAATAATACACAATAAATAACTTTTTATTAAGTTCACGTCTTAAACCAATTATTTATCCAAATACATTATATATCAATAATATTTAATCAATAACTCAACATATTCCCGATGCAATGTCAAATATTTAAAATTGTCACTGATTGTCAGTGTCTGACTGACAATATATATGCTGACAATATTATATTCGGCTGAGTGCGTTGTAAGACAAAGATAGATTTGGAAAATATTACCACGGCATTGTGTTTATTTTTTTCGAATCCTGAAAAAAACAATAAATATTTTTGAAAAATTTAAACGCAGAATGAAAGACTAAATTATTACCGAGGGCCGAAAGTCCCTTAGAATACAGAAAAAGTTTATTTTGAATGATATATTTGAAATTAAAAATCACACTAAATTTTCTCTTAGTTTTTCACCCCTGTAACTTATTAAAATAAACATTATAGAAGTTCTCAGGGACTTTCGGCCCTCGCTAATAACGTGATATTTCATTCTGCGTTTACATTTTTCAAAAATACTTATTAGTTTTCTCAGGATTCGAAAAAAATGAATCCCCATTTGAATAGCATTGCAGCCGAAAATACGTACCGATCCTCTTAATTATTAGAGTTCGTTCAACTTCCTTTAAACTAAATAAATTGCATAGTTGTTATTCTAATTGTACTTTCAAGTGTTGCAATTTCGTCCTCGATTAAATTTGTAGTTCTAAGCTTTCAAAGTATTCATAGTTCAAACTTTTGTTTCTACGCAAAAAGGCAATAAACTTATTGATGAATCGTAGCATTTTGGTGAGATTATAAATTAGCTTTCGGGACTATTTTGAGTCGCAGGCTATTATAAAGTTTTACCTAACCAACACCTGTAGTGTAAGAATTCAGTAGCTGTCAATAAAACCATTCTAAATAAGAAATAAGTAAAGGCTTTTAACGTCCACATAGGATGTCGTTGTCAAAATACCGATGTGGATATCCACGATTTCTACATCCGATGTGGACGTCGAAACGTTAATAAAATAATTTTTTTAGTTAAATTGCGGCTCATTTCCACTTTAGAATAGTTGATTATAAAAATGTCACACGGAAATAGCTTCAGAACAACAATGAAACCTTTTTTACTCCACGACTTCAAGTATTTATTTATCATCGTCGTGCGAGAAGAAACGGACACAGGGCATTCAAAAACAATTAGAACCTTATGTTACATCGAATTGTCCAATTACAAACTAAACTTAATAGATTTAAGTTATACACAAAAATTTACGAACGTACTAGAAAACAAAGAAAAAACAATCATAGTAACCGATAGAAAAAGATATAGTTATAGACACACAAGACATGCTGAATGTGTGTATTTGTCTGTCATGTTCAATGAACAAATCTACAGTTAATTATATAGCTGCGGCACCTATGCAATATTCTTAGTTGGTTTGCGGACGTGTATTTCAATATACAGTGATGAGCGCGCTTATAACCGGCAAAACAGTTCAAAAGATGGAAAACATAATACATTGCGAAACAAAAAGAGATGAAACTAGTGGAGGTGGAAATTATCGTTATAAACGTCTAAAATAACATTAAATTACATAGTTTCCCACCTTTCGAGGTATCAGAGGAGTGTGACAACTGTCACTGTGACAGTAGAATTTTATAAAATACTCCTGTCACAAACGTCTAAAGGTGGGAAACTATGTAATGTAATGTTAATTAATACGTTTATAACGATAATTTCCATCTCCATTAGTTTCATCTCTTTTTGTTTCTCAGGGCCGGTTGTTCGAACGCTAATCAACAATGATCATTATCAAATATTTAATTACTGTCACCAAAACTGTCAATGTCAACTTTTTTTGGATTGCTGAAAACATAATTAATTACAATTATGAGATTTATTATTAATTATGTTAATAATTATTGTTATATTAATTGATTATAGACTCCACAGACTTTTTAACAACCCAAACAAAGTTGACATTGAGAGTAATTAATTATTTGATAATGATCATTGTTGATTAGCGTTCGAACAACCGGCCCTAAATGTATTATGTTTTCCATCTTTTGAGCTATTTTGCCGGTTATTAGCGTGCTCATCACTGTACCTTGCTTACATACCCATAGAAAGTTCAGTATTAGACATTGAGACTGGCCGTGCCGGGATGAAAGCTTTTCTGCTCAGTGTGTCCAGTGATGGAAGATGGACTCGCAACCTAGTTGAATGGAGACCAAAAGCCGATAAACGTAGCAGAAGAAGACCACCAACACGATGGCAAGACGACTTACGAAAGACAACAAAAAGCTGGATACATAAAGCACAAGATAGAGCACTTTGGAGACAAACAGGTAAGGCCTATGTTTAGCAGTGGATCAAGAGATGCTAATGATGATGATAATGTGTCCTTTGCTAAGTGACAGGTCTCATTCTCGTATTTTAATCATACACAGGCTAACACTCTATTTTGTGGTATGTAATTAAGGTAACTATTATTACAGTATAACATTATTAAATCGATAAGACGCAACATACAATAAATCATTAAATTTATAAACACGTGAATTTAAACATGCAAGTCTAAAAATAGACTGACGAATATCAACATTATAGTACATAATAAGTATACTACAATCAAGTGATTGTTTTCACTATTGACAGGGGATGAGTACAAATGCCTAATGTGAAATATTTAAAGAAATATTATGTATGATATAATTATACAATAATAATTTTGTATAGTTTCTTTGTAGCTTTGTAGTTTTTTTTGTAACATGACAGGGATGAAAGTCACATCTGAGAACGGACCGGATTAGCCCATAACCATTGCAATTAGGTACCTACCCATGTGTCTAGTACGGTGGCTCTTACTGTATGTTATAGTCAAAGCCCGAATTTCAGGCACTCCTAGGTTCGACTAGGTAATCCTCAGGTCTGACTGACGGTCGTCTTACACCGAGAGAACAATTTCTTTTCTCCTAAAACACCGATTTCTTTGAGCAATAATTCTTAAAAGTTAACATATCCTATTAACTTAAACAAACCGGTTCACATATAAAGAAACGAGTTTTTTAAACACAACTCAATAATTTCTTACAGATAATTTCTTCAATACTAAGAAATGCATTAATGGTTATATTTAATTTTCTTATCCTAAAGTTTTTATTTCTTAAATTGAAAACTACAAATATTTTGCAGTATAAGAAATATAATGTTGAGTTAATCCATATTTATATTTGTGAACAAGAAATTTTCTTGCAATCAAATAAATATTTTAAACCACAAGAAATAATTCTTCAGAAATACCCTCTGTAGTAACTGTGGTTATAAAATAAAAACTTTGTCATTAATGCCGAAATGTTACTTGCAAAGAGATTTTCTTCCACAAAAGAATTGCGCAGATTAACTATTTATGATTTAGTCGTCAGTGTTTTTTAAGATGGCGTGATATGTTCATGTTCATATAGATGGATGTTTATTTATTGGTGTTCTTTAAAAATTAACGGATATTTTGAAGGTACGTACATTATAGGTACATACGCCTGTTTTGGATTACTTCGACAACGAATATTTTACTGTGCAACATAAGAAGTACGAAAGTAAATGGCGCTAATAATTATTCCAATAAACAACAATGTAATTTGAAATTTACTTTCGTTCTTCTTATTTTGCACAGTAAAATATTCGTTGTCGAAGTAATCCAAAACAGGCGTATGTTCGTGGAATAGGGTATATTAAATAAAACTAATAAAATAAATTGAGTAATTTAAGATGTAATAATAATATTGTTGTGTATCCGAATGGTTAAAAAAGAAACATAATAGTATCTTTATATGCTTTTTAGGTATAATGATGGACGACTCTAAAATAAAGGAGCTTATTATTCTAACTGGGAAATATGCCACAAGCCACAATTTAAAGCTGGGACAGAGTGATATAATATATAGCTTCAGAACAATATTCAGAACTTCATACATGTAAGTACCTTTTTAAAAATGTGTATACTTATGTATCAACTATAATAGGTTTCTTGAATGTATCGTCTTCTATAAAAATATACAATACAACGCTATATCAAACATGGCGGGTGCAACGCTGAGAATGTGTTCTGTTAATTTATTTGAGATAAAGAAATCAGTTAGTCTAAAAGAAATATATGTTTATGGTTAAGAAATGTTATTGCCGAAAACCGTGAATTAGTTAATATGTATTAAATGACTTAGATGTAAACTAATAATACTTTCCCGTAATAAAATTTCTTAATGATTAGGTATGCTGTCTCTTTTAGATTTTAAAAATTAAAAAAATTACATATTATTATGTCTGCTTCAATGTTTTACATTGGTTGAATTTTCCCTCTTGTTTTAGCTAAACAATGTTTATTGTGTGACTTAATATTATACAGATAAATAATTAATATTTCATTAACAAAAAGAAAAAAATAAACAAAGATGTGTAGGTTAAATAATGCCATGGTTGAACTAAATATTATTAGTATTAATTTATTATTATTAGTATTAATAGTTCTTATGTGGGGCCGTGTATTCGTTTTTTTTGTATTTCCTAAACTTGTCAAAATTAATATCTATATCTTTATAAAAAAAGTTTATTAAAGTTTACTCTTTCTACATAACGATTTTGTTTTAGTGAATTGCTGATATACTTACAAAGTGCTATTAACAAAAGAAGGAAAGTTTGAGGAAGTTAGATTTGCCTCTCCATCCTTTTATTGTTGTGTAGAAGCCAGTGGTTTAAGAGTGGAGAAAATATTTGTATGTAATAATAACGTTTTATATCTTGTTTTATTAATAAAATAATGATTTTACCTTAACACAATGATCTATTTCGCCGTATGTAATATCACTTTATTTTCAAGAAATATTAACTTAACTCTAAATATACTTTTATCTCTGCGAAATATATTTCTTAACATTAAATACATTAATTATTAATAGTAAAATAATAATATTCCTTACTAAGAAATATTATTGCTCAGAAAGAATAGTTTTGTAATGTGTAGAAAATATATTTTTATGACTAATAAAATTAAGTAACATCAAGTGTAATTTCTTTCTGATAAATGGGTTTGAAGTTTGCCAGAAAGTGATGGTTGAATCATGTTTAAAATATATTTCTTTGGCTATAGTAGAATTTATTTGAAATATTTTATAAAATTTTATCTTACATACAAAGGTATATTTCTTAGGCAATATGCCAAGTCCATCTTTCTTAAATATTAATAAAGTTTTTTAATGTCAAGAATTTTTTTCTCTCGGTGTAGTCAAAGCCCGAAATAAATTACAGTTTCGGCCTTTGACTAGTCAAACCTAGGAGAGACTAAGTTGGTCAGGCAAAGGTCGAAATTCAATTTTATGAAATCGGGGTTTGACTAGTCAAACCCAGATCAGCTAATAAAATGTCGTAATTTGTTATGTTAGGTTTAATAAAACGTCATTTTTTAATTTTAATGTTTATTATTTTTATATGGTCGTAATTAAAATAAAAAAATTAATGTTTATTCTCACATGTTGAAGCATTATGGCATTTAGAGTTGCACAATACGTTAGACCTTTTGCACTTACATAATTTTGAAGAGCATTTCTTATTCCAGTAACATTTTATAAAGCCTTGTCCTCCAAATTTAGAATCTTTTGTACTAATTTCTCTTAGATACAGCTTAACGTCTAGAATATCTTCGAAATTAAGTAAATTCTCTTTGCATTCTCTTATTTGATTTCTTGAAAAAAGTGTGTTTATTTTTCCTTATTTCGTATTAACTCTATATAAACCGTCAATTGTTTTATCGTCAACAACTGTGAAAGAACATATTGGAATCGGAGAAAAAGCTAAGTATCACCATAATACTAACGAAGCCCCTGGACCGTCGGCGTCGTCACTAGGAGAGGAAGAAAATTGTCAAACAATTCAGATTACTTCTTCAGATGTGGTTTGTTGTATTTGCCAAAAAGAGAGCTCTGACGCACATACGTGCATAATTTGTAGTCTGGTGGTACGTGTTGTATACGCTGGCAGCACACTTGGTGCATACTATGAAGGTTTTGAAAGAAAAGTTACATGCATGCTTTGTGCACACAAAGAAAAGATTAAAATAAATAAAGGAAAGGCGATTGAAGGTCTTTATACCCAGGCTAATACTATGGAACAATTAAGTGAAAAAAATTCCTCTAATTTCGATAGAAAAATCTGTAACAATACCGATCCCTAGCTTTGATACAGCCAAAGGAGTTGCTCGAAATATTTTGGGTATCATACAAGATAAAATAATAATCATTGACGGTTTATATAGAGTTGGTACAAAGTACGGAACAATAAACACACTTTTTTCAAGAAATCAAATAAGAGAATTTTCTTAATTTCGAAGATGTAATCCTAATCTAATAAATTACGACATTTTAAGCTAGATCGGGGCTTGACTAGTCAAACCCCGATTTCATAAAATTAATTTTCGACCTTTGCCTGACCAACTTAGTCTCTCCTAGGTTTGACTAGTCAAAGGCCGAAACTGTAATTTATTTCGGACTTTGACTAAGACCGTCAGTCAGACCCGAGGATTGCCTAGTCAAACCTAGGAGTGACTGAAATTCGGGCTTTGACTATAACATATACACATATTATGTCACTCGACACTGAGGAGGAGACGGATTGAGATCTCAGTGCTTCTAGAGACCTCAGATACTGATAGGTCATGAGTGAGGGAAGTAGGCAGATTGAGAGCCCGAATTAGAACGGAACCATATTATATCCATAGACATATTAAGGGCAGACAAGGCATACTATGCACAAAAGCGTAACGCGGAAGCAGTCGATCGCTGGTCTATCTATTTATTTTAACCAAGCGATCCCGCGCATGTGCCAGACAAATATGGCTAGACCACTCAATCCTTAATATTGGCGTTACACCTCGATGCACAGAGCGGCCCATATCTTGCCTAATCTATCAGTTATTATATCTAAGACCATATCCCGGTGGGAGAGATTAAATGTCCAGCAAACGACGGCAATGTTGCCAGATTCCTTTTAGCGGGAATTTTAAAATTTTATAGCAGTTTGGTTTTAAATTTGACAGTTCTGTTTTGTCAAGTCAAAAATCTTAACCTTACTTTTACAAGTGATTAGGATTATTATTATTTTATTTACATGTAAATTGAAACAATAAATATTGTGCTGTGTCATAATTTAAAACTCATTATGTTGCAGTCTTTTCCAGTTGATAAAATTGCAATTCAAAAACTTTTAGGTAGGTACGTGTAACTTCCACATTACCTACATATTATTTATTTTTTAAGTATTAAGGTTGATGTTGATATCAAAAATTTAGATTTCAAAGATAGTTTTATGTAGGTAGATACTAATAGAGTAATACTAGATAATAGATTAGATACAAAGTAAGCTGTAAGTAGTATAACTGTTAACTAAAGTTTTGATTTAATGAAATAAACCTTTTAATCAAAAAAGTGTTGTTTACTTGTGTACACCCAGCAATATCCTGATCATAGATAAATAATATAGTATTACCGGATCCTGATATGCAGACGCCAATAGGGCTTTTCATCGATTGTCATTTGTTTCGAGCTTCTGTCATGAGTCACATAATATTAATGTATCTACGTCATACGTCTTTGGTTTGTATCATTGGTATATACCAATAACGTACGACGTAAATATATTAACATTATGAGACACATGACAGAAGCTCGAAACAAATGACTGTGAATGAAATGCCCTATTGAATAGGGCTTTTCATCGATTGTCATTTGTTTCGAGCTTCGGTCAAGTGTCACATAATATTAATATATCTACGTCATACGTCTTTGGTTTGTATCATTGGCAACGTCAATAACATATGACATAGATATATTAATATTAGACAACACATGACAGAAGCTCGAAACAAATGACTAAGTGAAAAGCCCTATATCATGTAAATACAAGTCATAAAGATGTCTTTCTACGGTTAAAATTTCACAGCCTAAAGACAGCATTTATGTAACTTCTTAAGCTGTCACAAAATGACTGCAATAAGAAAATAGAATTTATTAACTCGCCTCGCCCCTAGGCAAAGTAAAGGTGCTAGGGCACTAAGAATGTTTTTTTCAATTTTTTTTATTTTGCGGCTTTAGCGCTTAGCTATTTAGCCAGATACATGATGAGAATTAATACTATTATAATGCATATTAAAACTAATTCAAATTACTTGTAATTTTATTAATATTCTGAATAATTATGTAACCACTTAATACTAAAATAAAAAAGTGTCCATCTATACTATCCCAACACATTTTCACCTTTGAAATCGTAAATTTCCATTCCCATTAAAAATAATTTGTACTGTATAAGTATATTTCTTTTGAGCTTCATTTTTTTTTCAAGATACTGCAACATGAGTTTTAAATTATGACACAGTGCAATACTTGTTTCAATATTTACATGTAAATAAAATAATCCTAATTACTTGTAAAAGTAAGGTTATAAATTTAAGAATACAGAACTCTCTTTTAAAACCAAAGTGGCATTAGACTAATTTTAAAATTCCCGCTAAAAGGAAAAAGGTAAATCTGGCAACAGTGCCGTCGTTTGCTGGACATTTAATCTCTCCCTATCCCGGTGAACGTAAGTGAAACATTTGAAAAAATTGCGAGGGAAAAAATGGGACAGAATAAGAAATGAAGGTATCAGAGAAATGATAAAACAGGAAATTGTTACTGAATACATTAAATAGAAGCAAATGTTCTAGTTTAGAAATTGAAATCAGATATAACTGCAAGGAAAATGATAAAATCCTTTATAAAAGGTATATTTGTTAAAATCCCTAAAAAGGGCTACATCAAAGAACAGGACTAGTTCTCGGAAGACCGATCATCATCAGTGTTTACCTAAAATGTGTATAACCTGATAAGATAGAGCAAAGTATTTAAAATTTTGACTACGGTTTTAAAAAATTATAGGTTATACTCAAGTGAATCTAACATGCTAACCACCAAAATAAAAAATATGTGGGTAAAAACCCTTTACAATTGATCCGTCATAGGAACATAGATAAAAGATGTGAAATTAAACATATATGTTTAATAGGGTGGGCCGAAAAAACTTTTTTTTTATTTCGTGTTGCTGTACCGCGGAAAAGTTGCTACTAGGATAGAGTTTTAAATGACAAAAAGAATTTTTCAAATTGGTTGATATCTTCCGGCCGCGCATTGGTGGTAAAGTTTGAAAAATTGGTTGTTTTTGAAATTTTTTTAAAAACACAAAACTACTTTATCCCGTTTTGCTATACCGCGTACGTCTTTCCTTGAGTGGTCAGGATTAAAATAAAGCAAAGAAAAAAAGATATATTGACATATTCCGGTCGCGCATCGTCCATAAAATATTAAAAAATATGGTTTTTTGATATTTTCTTCTTTGAAAATACAACGCTTTTAATAATATAAAACCAACTTAACGGCCCTACTTTTCATGTGCCAGGCACAAGACTTAAATAAAAAAAAAAACAACTGAATTGCAATAAAAATGCAATAAAAATTTCAAAAACAACCAATTTTTTTAAATTTTACGACCAATGCGCGACCGGAAGATATCAACCAATTTGAAAAATTCTTTTTGTAATTTAAAACTCTATCCTAGTAGCAACTTTTCGGAGGTATAGCAACACGAAATAAAATAAAAAGTTTTTTTCGGCCCACCCTAATGTTTAAAATATCCAATGTTTTATGCTCTAGGTACCATTGAGCTCGAGTTTGGCTTGTTCACATCATGACCATATGGAAGCAAGTGGCTAAAGTGGCAGTGATAGCGGAATACAAGGAACATATCGTGGGCATACTGCAAAAACTGACCAAGTCAAATATCATGGTTTCGAGATAATCCATGTTGAATATTCTGTAATTTTTTATGATTTTTTTTTAAATAATTTTAAAAGGATATGTATTTTTTCTTTCCAGGTATTAAATGGTTGAAGTTAGTGATTCTAAATAGCTCTAAAAATCGCAATAACCTTTTTGTTTTTCGAAAAAAAATTGACTTGGTCACTTTTTGATGCAGAAATTTGCTCAAATTTAAATCATGGTCACAAAAGTATGGTTATTGATCAATAATAAAACACAAAGAAAATATTTCTAATTTTATTTATTTACAGTGTAAGGCTGAAGTTTCAAATAAAAACATTTACTTTATTTTTTAAATTGGAAAATAATAACAAAAATGTAAAAGTTTCTCTACTAGAATTAAACTGAATCCGAATAGGAGAATTTGAACTAATCTGAATCCGAATCGGACAATACTGATGGCTCTGGAGCAACATATTTCCACTCTCTGATGGTATTGACTGGTACCCAAGGACGGAGTTCAAAGGGGGTTGTTCCTGTCTTACACAATTTTAGAAGATCCTGCTTTTTAAGTTTAGAAATAGGAATTTCTTTGGAGTATAATAGTAGTTTAATCTTTTATAGGATTTATAATTCGTTTAGTACGTCCAACTACATTGAATATAAGAAACTCTGGATCACTATAGTTGTACTTAAATAATATATATTGCGGTTTATCTGCTTCATATCGCATACATTTAATTTTTAACCAATTAACACGAGTTCAGTTTTCGTCAATAGTTCTATTTTTAAGAATATTAGCAGCTCGGCTTTTTACATACATATATCAAGAAAATCATTATACCTTAATTCCTGTACATTATATGAATCACTTTTTTTGTTTCGGCCAGTCTAAAAATGTGTAACCAATCATGCATAGTAGGTACTGAAACATTATATTTAGCATTTTTTATGGCACTGTGCATGTAATCTACTTCCATGTAAGAATGCCCAGATTCAAAAAAGTATGCTGCACAATATTTAAGTTGCTGTTTTTTACAATAAAATGAAAGATAAACTTAATATATATTTTTCCAACACGTGATTGTTCAACAAATAAACATACAACGTATACGTAAAACTAAAACATCAAAAAGTGACCAAGTCATAATATCCAATGGTCGCAGTTCAATGTTGACATGAATAAAATATCAATCATATTTCATGCAAAAGTGACCAAGTCAACATGTTCATTTCTTCCAGTCTATTGATACGCATACCCAGACATAGACATTTGTATGTTATGTGTGTTGCGGGATCAAACCTTATAATTTTGCCTTGGGAATTTTTTCAGGTATTCGGTTACTTCTTTCGAGTGACTTGGTCACATAAACTAAAAATCGATAAAAATTGACTTGGTCAGTTTTTGCAGTATACCCACGATATTAGACTTGGGAAGTAGAAGAAAAATGAGAAGGGGAAGATCCAGAAGGAAATGGATATATCAGATCGAATTAATATGACGTATCTAATAAAGGGAAAATTATTAAATAATTAAAGATGATGAAATGATGCCAAAAAACAGAAATGCACGGAAAATAATTAAAGAAAACACCAGAATCCCAATCCGATGCCTCACAAGGCAAAAGAATATGAGAAGAAGAAGAAGATGGTGGTAACAACGTTAATGGTACCAGGGCGTATCCTTACAAAAATGTAGGGTTTAATACCAGATATGCTACATTGGATTTATTATAACATGATGGTAAAACCAACAATTACATATATGCATCAGTGATATGATGGCCAAAACTGTGTCAAAAAAAAAATTCATCCTCAAACTAAGCAAGGTACTTAGACGGGACTATATCGTCACCCACGTTAGCGAAATTATTCCGATTCGATTTTTTTTGCACAAACTTTCTCAAAAGATGTCCCTATAACAAATCCACAGGGTGCCAGGCGGTGTCGTGGGCGAAAAATTGTTTAAACAATTTTTTTTTAAATAAATTCACAAAAATATTTTATTCAGTTCGAATAAATTTTTTTTAGATAACTTGGGTCATTCTGTCTTGTTATTATTCTCTAAAATTGATTGTTGTCGAGTTATTCGCGATTTAAAATTTGAAAAATGCAAAAATGACCATTTTCAAAACTTAATAACTCGATTAAAAATTGTATTATGAAAGTCAAAAAGTGATCGAATCAAAGTTTAAAACGCCTCCTTCAAGATCCTGAAAAAAATTTTGTCATTATTTTATTACAAAGCTGTTATCTTTAATTATTAACAATTAGCGCTATAGTCCAGGCTCTATCGTCGCTCCCGTTGGCGAAATTATTTCGATTAGATTTTTTTGCACAAACTTCACAGAGTACTAATCCTCAGGGTACTAAATCCACAGGGTACTAGGCGGTACTTTGGTCAAAAAATTCTTTAAGCCATTTTTTTAAACAAATTCACAAAAATAATTTGTTTACTTCGAACAATTTTTTTTTAGATAATTTGGGTCATTTGAAGTGAAAAAAATTATTTTTGTGAATTTGTTTAAAAATAATTGATCGACCAAGGTACCACCTGGCACCCTGTGGATTTGTTATAAGGACCTCTTTTTGAGTAAGTTTGTGCAAAAAAATCTAATCGAAATAATTTCGCTAACGGGGGTGACGATACATCTGGAGTATGGCGCTAAACAGGAAACAGTAGCGATCAACAGGTAGCGAAAACGCGTTCCAAGATTGCGGCTGTAATTTTGAATATTTTTTCGAGATATTTGGTTTACGTATTCGCAATATAATAAAGAATGGCGGTACAGAGCCCAATTTAAAAAATATATTAATATGTGGAAATTACTCTGTAATTAAATACAATATTAAAAAAACGAGCCTGTACCGCCATTAAGAAGAACAAAAAAATACACTTTCTTCAAATAAACTTTTTTATCCAATGCCTAGATTTTGTGTCATTTTGGAACTACTAATGAAATGAAAAATTTTAATAGTTAAAAAATGACACAAAATCTAGGCATCGGATAAAAAAGTTTATTTGAAGAAAGTGTATTTTTTTGTTCTTCTTAATGGCGGTACGGGCTCGTTTTTTTAATATTGTATTTAATTACAGAGTAATTTCTACATATTAATATATTTTTCAAATTGGGCTCTCTACCGCCATTCTTTATTATATTACGAATACGTGTGCCAAATATCTCGAAAAAATATTCAAAATTACAGCCGCAACCTTGGAACGCGTTTTTGCTACCTGTTGATCGCCACTGTTTCCTCTTAATAATTAAAATCAGTGGCGGCGCCAGGTGTAAAATATTGGGGGTGCACACATAATGTTAACATATAAAAAGAGCTTGAGACCCTATTTCCGTAGGTAAAGGTTTTTGAGTGTCTTCAAATTGTAAAAATCAAAGGACTTTATTAAAAATTACAATAAATAATGTATTTTATTGACTTAAAATTATAATTTAGTGTTTAAATGTTACAAGCAAGTTTTGTAACGAAAGTCAGTCGCCTGTTATTTTTTAGATAAATTATTCACAAACAAATTCACTAAAATTTGGATTTTCTTGAATCATTTTTTTTTATTGAAAACATTGCGAGTGCAGTTAATCGATCCTGGCCCATAGCTATTTAAGGAAAGTTTTGATACGTTTCAATGCAGAGAGACATCGTTCTGTTTCTGCAGTTGTCACTGGCATCGTAACAAGTACATAATTGGAGAATTCCAATCTGGAATTCCAACTGGATAGTTAAAATAGTATCTTCTATTTTATTCATTATGCTTCCTCTTCTCAAATATGTGCTTCACACCTACACAATTTGTAAGTTTTTACACAAATCTCCATTTTAAATAATCATTTATAATCCCGACGTTTGCACTTTGGTACATTCTTAATTAACAAATTTGGTTTCGGCATTTTTAATTTTTCTTCTAAATATAATGAAGAAAATTTAATTGATTTTAAATATTCCACGCTAACATTTACGTCCACAAATCCTTCCATTCTTAATATAGTTCCGAAATTCGAACTTCATGAAAGCAAAATTTAAACATACGTGTGCCGTGCACGTTTAAAACACCAATGATCATGCCATAAGATCACATCCAACTTGTGATCCTGTGGCCATCTAAACTTGTGGGCTATAGCGGGTAGCGGGGTGGGTGGTGAGTTGTATTTCGTCGTATGAAAAGTCATTGGTATGTGAGAGCGGTGAACGCGGGGTTCTGTCTAAGGCCTCGCATCCGTGAACTTTCTCCTTTGAAATAGAATAAAAATAATTAAATGTTACCTATTAGATACTTATAAACTCCTTTGATCTGTTATTTCGAATTTCAATTACTGTATAGTTAGATTAAAATGTTATTTATAGAATGATAAATATTACATATATGAATGTTGGTGTGAAAATAATTTTGGTGGTTCACGTGCACATGTGCACTTATGGAGAAACCGCCACTGATTAAAAATAACAGCTTTGTAATAAAATAATGACAATAAATTCATAAAAATATTTTATTCACTTCGAATAATTTTTTTAAGATAACTTGGGTCATTCTGTCTTGTTATTTTTCTCTAAAAATAGCGCAATGGAAAATATATTCTGATTCTATTCTATTCTCAGAAATATAAACTAAAGAAACATTAAGGAGTCCCTTTCTTATACAACATGGAAAAAATATGAAACTATTCCAGTTGGACGTTTCACAAACATGAAAGAGGATTATTTAACAGTATCTTAGACGACGGATAAAAATGGGTGGACGACATATTATTATGTGTTGATTGATGGGACATTTTTCAATCAACGTATATTACAATCTAACAATAAAACACTGAAAACGTTTGTTTTCTATACTTCCACAAAATTTATTACAACTATGTGACTACAGCTGTTTCGGCAGAGTGCCTTTCTCAAGTGATTTAGATTACATGGGTTTGTCTTTTTAAAGTCTTTAACTGAAGAGGTTGAGGAGTGGGGAGCTGTATGTCTCGAGTTGGCCATTCAGAATTGTATCTGTATTTTTCAGTTTATTAATTTCCATAGATTCTAATAAAGATAGCTTAATGCCTTTATTTTGAATTTGCAGAATTTGAAACTGTTCATTAAAAGAATGATTATAATTTAGAAGGTGAAGTGCGTATAAAGAAGTGTCTGTTTTTCTATTGTTGAAAGCCCTTTTGTGTCCTGCTATCCGTTTGTCAAAGGTTCTGCCAGTTTGACCGATGTACGTTTTCGGACAGTCACCACAAGTTAGTTTGTAAACACCACTCTGTAGTTGTTTTCTCTTTCGGCTCTTATTGTTCTTAATATATTTGCTTAAGTTGTTAATAGTTCTGAAAGCTGGTGTTATTCCTTTCTTTTTTATGTATCTGGCTATTTTTGTTGTTATCTTGCCAGTATATGTGATAGAGCAGAAGGTACTGGGTTCTTTCTGTGGTGGTGGATAGACTAATTTCACGGCTTTCTTATGGAGTTTTGGTTTAAAATTTTGTTAATTGTTTGTTAGTTATAGCCATTGTTTACTGCTATTTGTTTAATGATGTTCAGGTCTATCTCGAAGTTATTTTTTGACATGGGAATTTCTGTCAGTCTATGTATCATGCTATGGTAGGCTGCTAATTTGTGCTGTGTAGGATGGGATGATGAATTGTGTATAGTTGTGTCAGTATCGGTAGGTTTATGATATACGGAGAACTCATGTTTCTTGTGTAGTCTGGTAATTGTTACATCTAGAAAGTTTATGGACTTATTCTGTTCGATTTCTATTGTAAACTCAATATTACTATGAGGTGAATTAATGTATGATAGAAATTGGTCAAGTTGCCTGTTAGTTCCTGTAAAGCATACTAGTATATCATCCACGTATCTCCATCAATATAAGAACTGTTTAAATACGGGATGTTTAGAAATTGTTGTTTCAAGCTGGTTCATAAATATATCTGATAGCAATGGGCTTAGAGGATTAGCCATAATAAGTCCTGCACTGTTATTTGTGTATATTTGATTATTGAATTCAAAATAGTCTTGATTTATGCAAATTTCAAGAAGGTGTAAAATTTCAGATGCAATGATCGGATTTGTACTATTATGGTCTAAAAGATTTTTAACTAAAACAAAAGTTTCTGTAGGAGGAACACTAGGAAAAAGATTTTTTACGTCAAATGAGATTATTCTGGAGTTGTTGGGCAATTGAAAATGTTGTATTTTATTAACTAATTCTAGTGTACTTTTTACGGTGAATTTAGGTGAAAATTTAGTGTATTCAGTAATAATATCTGACAGTTTTTTTGAAAGTTTGTATGACGGAGCTGTATAAAAAGAAACTACAGGCCTTATTGGGTGGTCAGGTTTGTGTAGCTTGATAAAAGAGTATAATTTAGGAGGTTGTGGGTTCATAATATTAAGGTATTTCTGTTCTGTTGGACTTAATATTGATTTTGAATTTTCAATGGCTAGTTTAATATGTTTTCGGTATTTTTCTGTGGGGTCTTTGTTTAGTGTCATACTATTTTGGTTATTTAAAAATTCTATTTTTTTATTATTATAGTCTCTTTTATCTATAGCAATAGTAGTGTTACCTTTGTCTGCTTTGTAAATATTACGTAATGTTTTATTGATTTATTTTTAATAGAAACGGCTATTTGGTTCTTTGTAACAGGAATTATTAGTTTCACTACAAAAATCACTAATAGATTTTGCAATTATGCTTTTTTCTATGTTCTTGGCAGATTTGTTTAAGGCTACTTTACATTATACACCTAAATATTCTAAATTTTTTTGGTTATTATGTTGAGGCAAGTTGTGTTTGAATCCTTTCTCTAAAAGTTACCAGTATATTACAATGTTTTTGTAATATCAATTACAACGTAGGTACATTTTCACTGTTTTTGAGATAGAACACGAATTCTCCTTTTCTCTTTTCCAGATTAAACTAAGAGTAATGAAACAAGGAATAATGGAAGAAATTATAAAAGACCCACATTTCACAGAATCAATACCTAAAATGAAATTAAGTATAACGTATGGGATTGTTTTGTTAAAGTTTTGCAACATTTTATTGAACTGCTCCAATTTATAATCGAAGGAAAAATCAATAGCAAAAGGGACCAGGAAGAAAACTCAACTATTGGCTTAAAAACTTACGACAATGGACGAATATGACCTCCATAGAACTATTCAGGGCGGCGGCAAATAAGATTAAATGGGCAAATTTAATGGCCAACGTCCTTAACCCGGCACCTGTCAGGTGGCTTTGCAAGACGTCAACTGCCACGTGGGGTGCTTACAGCACCCCTTAAAAATTTTTTGTGATATACTTGTTTATAAACAAAATAATGTGTTGAGTTACACAAGAATATAAAAAAACATGTTTTACTAACTTATTAGCTACTAATCTATTATAAAAGTTAAAAAATAAAATTAAAAAGGTGTTATAAGCAAATTAGCAAGAAGTGCCAACCCATAATAAATGAAGTGAAGTAAAATATCCAAAAAAAATTAAGATTTATTGAGTATAGAGACTAAATTAATAATTTAAATCAGTTATTACAATAAAAAAAGTAAATCTGACCTGCTTATCAAAAACACAAAAACATTGGAAACTTAAACTGCCAGATGATGACACCCCAATTCGACTTTAGAGCTGCATGTTCAGAATGACACTAAATAACCACTTCAAACACAAACAGATCTATGCTATAGTAATATTATAGAAAGCTACTATGACGCACAGCACGGTTAAAAAACTTGAAATACCAAATACTTGATGAAAATGTGTTATGGGGTGCAGATAGCACCCCACGTGGTAGGTGCCGGGTTAAGGATAAGGCACTGTGAGAAGAAGAACGTTTTATTGGTAATTATAAGTCAGAAAATAACTAACAAATAGACCAAGATTTGCTTGGTTTTCGTAGAGTATCCTTCACAGTCATTTTAGAGGGATTTGATGCATATTTTGGTTATTTTTTTTGGGTATTTGGAGGAAGTGTGAAAGTTTCCGCCAGGATATGACACTTGCGGAAGCAAGTTTTATGTTAAGCAATAAACATTTATATACAACCAGGGTTGAAATCAATTGCTTTTGCACATAATCTAGCCATCATAATGGAAGATTAAATAAATTGGGGGATCACAAAACAAGAAAAAAAAGCCTCTTAACAAATTGGTATTAGCGGCGGAGAAGGCTGTGGTGGTCATAATAAAAGGAACAAAACGGGGAACTTAATGCAGGAGTTTTAATATATCGTTAATTGTAAAGGAAGGGGTGAGTATATAGATTAAGAAAAGGGAGATGTAAAGAAGATCAGACAGGAAAGCAAAGACAAGAGCATGAAGAACTAAAGTAAATTATACTAAGACGCTCATCTCCAACATAGAGCTCTGGATATATGCACTGCAAATTTGAACATACCAATTTTTATTTCATTCAATTTGTAACTGGCATGGGTCATTTAAGACCCATACTTATAAAATTAAAAGACAAATGCAAGAAAGGAAAGGAAAGAGCTGGCCAGGAAAAAGGAAAGGATCACACCAGTAAATATAATAAAGAAAACTACAGCTAGCAAAGAATACTTCAACACATCGGTAAGGACTATCACGGAAATTATAAAAAAGAAAGTAGAATTAAAGGGGGTGCTAGCGAGATGCTATAGGATGAGCGACATGAGCTGTAGGAGATAGAGGTGTTTAGTGAGTTAGGTCAGGTTTGCATACCTAAAGTCTCACATTATCCTATAGCAAAAGAACAAGTCACTGAGCTTGAGCCTGCTATTAAAAAAATCAAAACATCTGTACCAAAGTATGTGTTAAGCAGTGTTACTAATGTAGACTACACCTGGTGATCCCAACATTACTACAGAAGACTTGAAAACTAATTAAAATCTACTGTTATGAAAACAACATAATAGCCAATTTAATTTGTTTCGAACGAAGACCTCAATAACACATTGTAAATTGACGTCACTATTCCAGTGCTTACCATTGGTCTCGTTTATAAAATATCTTATACACCTACGTGTTATTAATATTAGTAACATAAAAAATACATTAAAGTATCTAGCAGATTACAAACAAAAACATGCCACAAAAAACTTCATCGATTTTAGCAGATACTGGTATGTCCGATATTATTAAGGGACATAAAATTTAATTATTTTGAAATAGAAAACATAATTTTTTTGCGCATTTACTATAAGATGACATGTGTTCATCATCATCACTGGCTCGACAATTCTTTCTGGGTCTTGGCCTGTTCCAGGATTCTTCTCTATTCTGATCTGGTTCGTGCTTTTTTTCTCCAGTTTTTTATTTTTAAGGTTATTATATCATTTTCTATTTGTTCTAAATATCTCAGCTTCGGTCTTCCTCTTGTTCTTTTTCCTACTGGCATCTGTTTGAATATTTTGTTTGGTATTTCGCCTTCTTCCATTCGTTCTACATGTCCCATACAACGTAGCCGTCCTATTTTAGTGAATGTTATGATATCCGGATCATGGTATATTTTATGTAGTTTAAAGTTGTACCTTCTACGCTAAATTCCGTTTTGGCTAGCAATGTTTCCTCTCTTTTAGTGAGTGTCCAGGTTTCTGAGCCGTATGTGAGTACCGGTCTTATTAAGGTTTTGTATATTTGGCATTTTGTTTTTCTTGCGACGTTATCTGATCTTAGTTGCCGAATTAAGCCATGGTAACTCTTATTGGCAATAAATATTCGCCTCTTCACTTCCTCCGCAACGTTATTATCAGACGTGACTAGGGATCCCAAGATGTAAAGTTTTTTACCCTCTTAATGTTGTATTTTCCTATTGTTATATTTTGTGGCTGCCTTATTTCTTCGTTTTTACTTACCTGCATATATTTTGTTTTGTTCTGGTTGATTTTAAGGCCACTATTTTGTGCAGCTCGTTCTATTTGATTGAATGCCTCTATCATTTCTCTTCTTGATCTTGCGATTATGTCAACATCATCTGCAAATGCTAGTATTTGCACGCTTTTATTAATGATTGTTCCTCGAGTATTGACTGTTGTGTTCCTTATTATTTTCTCGAGTACGATGTTGAACAAGATGCATTATAGAGCATCTCCCTGGCGTAGTCCCTTTTTCACATCTATTGTTTCCGTTGCTGGGTCGCGGCGTGGCTCTTCTACATCATGGGTGTAGAATGGGTCGCGAATATGAAAAAACATCACAAGGCAGGTCGCCAGACATTAAAGGTTGCGGTTGGGAAACACTGGTGTAGGAGATAGAGGTGTTTAGTGAGTAAGGTCAGGTTTGCATACCTAAAGTTACACATTATCCTATAGCAAAAGAACAGGCACTGAGGATAAGTTACCTATTAACAAAAAACAAAACATCTCTACCAAAGTATGTATTAAGCAGTGTTACTAATGTAGACCACACCTGGTGATCCCAACATTACTACAAAAGACTTGAAAACTAATTAAAATCTACTGTTATAAAGACAACATAATACCCAATTTAATTTGTTTCGAACGAAGACCTCAATAACACATTGTAGATTGACGTCACTATTGCAGTGCTTACCATTGGTCTCGTTCATAAACTATCTTATACACCTACGTGTTATTAATATTAGTAACATAAAAAAATACATTAAAGTATATAGCAGATCACAAACAAAAACATGCCACAAAAAACTTCATCAACGTTAGCAGATACTGGTATGTCCGATATTATTAAGGGACATAAAATTTAATTATTTTGAAATAGAAAACATAATTTTTTTGCGCATTTACTATAAGATGACATGTGTTATGATCTTTTATTTAAATCGAACTTTGATCAAACGCAGTTGATTTTTTGCTCTTGGTGTAGTAACGATTAGAGATTCGATTAATGATATAGTCCAGGGTAATAAGGATTTTCTCGAAACACTCAAAGATCCAGGTAGCCGACTACTTTTTTAGTTATAGTAGACCTATAGGAAAAAACCTACCTGTTTTCTGCCTAGAGTTCGAGTCCGTTTTTTAATTATTAACAATTTAGTGCAAAAATCGCGATAGTTTCGATTTTTTGCACCTCATTTAAAAGCTAAATAGTTGACATAAAATTACAAAATTCAATTTTTTAGAACATTTTTTTTGTAAGCATTTATTAACAATCAGAATTACATATTCTATGAGTTAATTTGATAACAAGTACAATAACTTATATCAATGTAGTATTGTACACTAAAATGGCGTTATGAGGTACATCACCCAGCGGTTTCACCTCAGTTTCAGCGAAGATCTATGGGCCATAATCTTCGCAATCTTCTGTTGTTTAGTGGCTGCAGTAATGGTACTATTAATTGGTTGGGGTGGCCTTCCAATTTCTCGTGGTGTCTGTTGGCTCTTTCTTGAATTACTGTGCTGACTAACGGGATGTTTAGGTCTGTATGAAGGGTTTGGTTGGAAATGTACCACGGGGCATTTGCGATGGTGCGTAGAATTTTTGATTGAGTTCTTTGGATAATTTGTATGTTTGATTTGCTGGCACAACTCCATAGTTCTATACCGTACGTCCATATAGGTTTGATGACTGTTTTATAAATCAGCAGTTTGTTCTCAATTGAGAGTCGAGATTTTCTACCTATAAGCCAATTAATTTCTTTCACTCTCAACTCAATTTGTTTCTTCTTCTTTAAAATGTGTTGTTTCCAGTTTAATTTAGAATCAAGATGAAGCCCCAGGTATTTGACGATGTTCTGTTGTGGTATGTTGACTTGATTAAGGCTAATATTTGGGCATTGGTCTTTCCTTAGTGTGAAAGTTATATGTGTTGACTTAGTTTCAAACTTTAAAATGCCGATTTTTGAAAGTTAAAAAGCTAATTTGTTGCTACGCAAACTGCAAAATAAGTGAAAATCGTTATTTGCTAATAACTTTTACTAAAACTATCTTAGAACTTTAGTGTTTTACCCAAAGTTGGGTATTGGGGTACTTAACAAACCTTTACAATTTGAGACCGATCCATTAATTAGTTTAAGAGTTATTATATTTTTTTTCCCAGAGACCTTTATTTTACAATAACATAAGACAGAAAATAATGAATAAGGGCAATTTTGAGTATGCCAAATGAAAGTAGAACAGTGATAATATCAAAATGTATTAAAAAAAGATAAAAAATAAATCAATATAATAAAAAATCCTAATGCCAAATTTTTGAAATTTTGTAGTTTATAAACATTTAGACTAACTTTACAAATATTGTCCTTAAGAAAAATATTTTTATATATTCGAAAAGCTAGTATTTTAACACGAATTTTCAAATAAAAAAAATTAGCCTTGGTTTATTAGGGACAAAGTTAGCCATGTGTTTTTTTTAATTCACAGCTAATTTGTTTATAATAATTAAGGATTTTCATTGATGCCATTTTAAATAATGGGATTTGTATTTTTTGTTAACAAATTTGCATGAACATTGTATCTTCACAGCACCCTCTACGATTTTTCAAAATTGTAGTTCAAACGGTTACTAGCGGGAACCTACGAATCCACAGAGTTAAAATACCGAAAAAGTAATTTCAAACTAATACAATTTTCTGTATCTCCGGATCCACTCAATGGATTTTCATCTTTCCTTTTTTATTTGTATGTAATTTCTACGTACACTACAAATATGAAATTTCTTTATAAATTTATTAATTAATAATCAGTCTAATTTGTTTAAACAATACTTGAAAAAATATTTTTTACAAAAATCTATTTTTTTAATCATAGTATCATTAATGATCATACAAAAAGTTAAAGTTTACTTTAATAACTAAAATATTTTTATTAGATAATTATTTATTGAAGATAATTTATTTATTAAAGTATACCTTAACTTTTTGTATGATTAATAATGATAGTCTAATTAAAAACATGGATTCTTGGGCAAAAAATATTTTTTAAAAAAATGTTTAAGCAAATTAAACTTTTTATTAATTAATAAATGTCAAATTGCAAATAGACGAATTCCATATTGGTAATGTACAGAAAAATTACATACAAATTAAAAAAAGATCAAAATATATTTAGCAGATCCAGAGATATAGAAAATGATAGTAGTTTTAAGTTGCCTTTTTTAGTTTTTGAACTCGTGAATTTGTCGGCATGGTATCACTGTTCTACTTTCATCTGACATACGCAGAATTGCCTTATCTTCATTATTTTATGACTTATGTTATTGCAAAATAAAGGTCTCTGGGATAAACAAATAGAATAACTTTTAAACTAATTAATGGATCGGTCTCAAATTTTGAAGTTTTGTTAAGTACCCCAATACACAACTTTGGGTGAAACACTAAAATTCTAAAGCAGTTTTGGTAAAACTTATTAACAAATAACGATTTTCACTTATTTTGCAGTTTGCGTAGCAAAAAATTAACTTTTTAACTTTCAAAAATCAGCATTTTGAAGGTTTTTCAATGTTCTAAAAAATTAAATTTTGTAGTTTTATGTCAGCTGTTTAGCTTTTGAATGGGGTGCAAAAAATCGGAAAAATCACGATTTTTGCACTAAATTGTTAATAGTTAAAAAACGGACGCGAACTCTAGGCAGGAAACAGGTAGGTTTTCTTCCTATAGGTCTATAATAACTAAAGAAGTAGTCAGCTACCTGGATCTTTGAGTGTCCAGAACATGGTCTATTTCTACCTTATTACCCTGGACTAATATGTTTTTGTGTTTTTACAACAATCCTGCTCTTAAATTATCCGAATTAGTAATTCCGATGTGGAGATTACTAGGTATACTGGTTTAGCCGACAATTTAGTTGTGACATATTATTTCATTTATCTGACTGTATTGGCCTAAAAGTTGATAAATATACAACAGTCGAAAACAATATAATAAGAGCAGATTCTGGAGAAAGCTTTCCTTATTTTAGGTGATTTGGTTAGTCACTCCCAAAAGATATTCAAAATAAGTACTACGTAACCTAATTTTTATATACAATTTTAAAGAAAACAAAAAAAATCTAAAATTCCTTCAGACTCTTTTACTCTTTTCCTCACCTATCCAGAGGTCTTCTTAGTGGTGTTTTTGTATTGGGCTTATCTGTGTGATATAATTCTTCCTGAATAAATTCTCTCCACCTCCACCTGATATCTCCATTTGCGGCGTCGGCGTCGTGTTCATGTCAATGTCAATAAATCCTGGACTACAGTCTCACTTAATATACCGTCATTCCTTATGCTATCCCTGAGAAACATTACTCTTATGGTCCTTAATACCATAAGACTTAATAGTACATTTCTCATAAATCTTTTTGTAAGCAACGTTCCAGCTTCTTTTTCCGCTCTGTATGTTCGTACTGATCGAAAAAGGATAGGAGATATAGTTTATAAGAGGGGTCACCAATTATGTTCCCTGAGGGTTCATTTCGAAAACCTATGAGATTTTCGGGGTCCGGATTTTATGCTACCTGTGTCTGGTTGTTCTGATTCGGTTTCGTTGCGGATTTTTGTTACAAAATATTCCCTATAAACAAATCAGAGACGCACCATAAGCGCTAGCACAGACGGAGCGGCGTACGTCGACTGAACCCCCGCGGAGAAGTCGAAAGCGACGCATCCCTTACTTTACTTTTATGCAGTGACACACACCAGGCGCTCTTAAATTTTCGTTTAATCGACGTTCCGGCGACCCATGCTAGAACCCGTGTATCGCCAATCGGTTTTACGACATCGGACGGCATATCATAAAGGCGTGTATAGTGGTACAACCCAGACGTTTGAGCTGTTTTCTAGCGAATTTTGTTGTGAATGTTGCTAAATCTTGTTTAATCATGGAAATTACAGACTGACTTGAACTATATTTTGACTTAAACTTTTTACTCCCATACCAAGTTATTTTATATGGGACTCATTTTATTTTTAATTTTTTTTTCTTATAGCTTAATGGGCAACTTAATTAGGCACATTTCTATCTGAAAAAAAAGTAATCTACTAAATAAATTATTTTTCAAATTCTTTAAAACTAATTTGACAGTCAAACAGAATTTTCAAATCTGTAGCCGTTGATCAGTTTGACTTGACTTGAATTATTTGTCAAAGGGATTGACTTTAATAAAAATAAAATTATTGCCTCTCTAAAAATGAAGATAATAAACAGTTATCTTACCTTATTTATTATTTTATTTATTCTGCTCTACAGGCCGTGTATTTACAATTTTAGATAATACAGTTTATACTAATAACTTATATATCATTTTATTTGATGTCTACGTAAAAATTGCTGCACTATGGTTCTCCACTGTATCCTATTTTTCGACTTCTCTTTCCAGTGTGTAATTTGTAATCCATTTGTGTGTAATCCATCGATCCTATGTTTTCCTGAAACTTTCTTGCCGTTTTTTTCTTGGTCTACCTCGTCTCCTTGTTTCAACTGGTCTTCTTGGTAATACCGTCTTTGGCATTCTTTCCCTATCGATCCCCTCAACATGACCAGCCCACCTGATTCTTTGTGCCTTTGTGTATCTTGTTATACTTGGTTCCTTGTAAAGCATTCTTAATTCTTCATTGGTGCTTCTTTGCCAGTCGTCTTCTGTATCTGTATTCTTTCCCCTGAAAATAGCTCTCAGTACCTTTCGTTCACAACTCTCTATCATTTCTTCTTCCGTTTTATTTAGCACCCATGTCGCACATCCGTAGGTGACTGTTGCTCTTATTACGGTTTTGTATATTCTGGTTTTCGTCTTTCTCGATACGTACTTTGACTTTAATTTGAATATTTTTTTTTGAATAATATTATATAAACATCACCATTTCCCAATTAATCGGATATAATAGAACGGCATCAATTTAACACCTGTATTATTTGCTCAGCGACGTACCATATTAATGAATGGACAGTCGCTTAGTTTACAGTTTTTTTGGGTGATATGCTTTCGCTCATAACGGTGTTTTTCCTTGACTCTTTAATAATTACTAATAACTCATGAAAACCTTTTTTAGACATTCTTGTAAAATTAAAAAACTTCTCTGGGCCTTTATTAGATATATTAATTTCGTTATATAATGTGTAAAAAATCCCTTATACTCTCGTTCCTTTATGATGGGATGTATCCAATATCTGCCTTTCTTTTTTCTTTAATCTAAGATAAAGTAAACTTGCATTTATTACGAAAGACAAACCGTCATAACTTTCAGATATCGTATCGTACAGCAGCCAACACGCGACTAAATTTGACAAAAACGAAATACAAATACTTTAAATCGTAGCATAGCTGCCGCTGTTATACCGCGCCATGTGTTTTAAGCTGCCTCGACGTTGACTCGACGTGGGCCGCCTGGTGTGTCTTTGCTCTAAAGTGCGACGCGCGGCGGCTTAAAAGTCGAGTGGAGGCGCATAATTAACAATTAACAAACAACTGTCTATATTGAAATAGGCCCCGATTCCTCGTTAGAATCTTGAAATTGAGTGTATAAACTTAAATTTAGGCATTTATAACCTGAAAACTAATAAGTTACATATGACTTTTCTTCGAGCCGCGAAAATGCGTATTTTCACATTTTCAGATCTTAATTCGTTTAAAACTCGAAATCTGTCAACTTTTGAGAAAAATTACACAAGATATTTTTTGAATGAAGAAGATGAATTTATTCATTGTGTTTTGTTTTGATATTATTATCAGTACATTTTAAACACAGCAGTAGGTACCTATTTGTAATTGTTACTGATAGATATGAGAAAATTTTAAAAGTTAGGAATTTATATTTTGAATGTGATTGACGTCTTTCTCAAGTTTTTAGACATCTTCAGTTTTGCCATAATTAATAACTTCCTTTAATCCCAATGATTGAAACTGAGAAATTTAAAATAAATAATCTTAATACAAAATAAATAAATGTTTATTCAGAGAAAAGATACAATACATACAATGGTAATACATTAAAATCATTATAATTCCCTATAAATAAACACAAAAATACCACTTGAAGCAGAATGCTTGTGCAGTGGTTAATTTGGTTCATTGTAATGTAACAAAATATCCTGAGTAGGTACACACTATCTTTTCACAGGCAATACAATAATATAATATCTATTACTTAATAATAAGAGAACAAAAAAAGCAAAGAGCATTACATTGTTTTTTTGAATAATTAAATAATTAAAGAAAATAATTCTATTTCAAAATCTGGAAAAAAAAATTTAAAATACAGTATTCCTACGATATACTTATTTATCAAAAAATAACAGTAACAAATGAGAAAAAAAAACACAAATTAGGTACAACAACTATGAGTCCAATATTCAAACACTTGTTTTATTTTCTAACTTCAATTAAATCATGTATAACTGAAAGAGGCGTATCTATAATATATTTCTTTAATTTATTTTTAAATTGTTTTATATTCTTGACATTCTGAACATTTATGGGTAAAACGTTAAAGGACCTAGGTCCTAGGTAAGTGAAACAACGCTGTCCAATTGTTTTTCACTTTTCGGGGTATCGCTTTATTCCTGTTTCTGGTGGAGTATTCATGCAAGGGAAACTGTATAGGTCTGGATCCCGCGTATGAAAAAAAAGTTGATTAATAGCAAGCTGAAAATTTGTTAATAGCTTAAGGGTGTCTAGTCGGATAAACTTTGATATATGGGAACACTGGAACAGGGGCAGTTTTAATTGTGGAACAGGTTAAAAATTTGGAACGGTCAGACCACGAAAACGGCCCATGTATTTTATCCGACAGAACAGACTTAAACTCTCCGAACAGAGATTAAACTCTCATGCAAAAATCAGACTGCTATTTATCACCAAATGGGCGTTTTAATGAGTGGAACATGTAGAATATGTCAAATGACAGGAATTATGACAGGTGATAAATAGCAGTCTGATTTTTGCACGAGAGTTTAATCTCTGTTCGGAGAGTTTAAGTCTGTTCTGTCGGACAAAATAAATGTGCCGTTTTCGTGGACTGACCGTTCCAAATTTTTAACCTGTTCCACAATTAAAACTGCCCCTGTGTCAGTGTTCCCATATATCAAAGTTTATCCGACTAGACACCCTTAAGCTATTAACAAATTTTCAGCTTGCTATTAATCAACTTTTTTTTTCATACGCGGGATCCAGACCTAGTAGTGTTTGTCTATTTTTATATTGATATACAGTAACCGCTTTAAAATAAAGCTGCCTAATATCAAAAATATTAGTTTCCTTGTATAATAATTCAGTGGAGAAAAGCTTGGGCTTGCGATAAATTGATTTTCAAATTTTTCTTTGGACGATATTTAGTTGTTCCAAATGATTGCCGTACGCCCCGCCCCACCCAAGAATCCCATAGCATAATCTAGATTCTACTAAGGCAAAGTACATAGTTTTTAAAAGGCGCTGTTCTAAAATATTGCTTAAGTATTTAAATTTATAGAGTAAACTTCAAAGGTTTTTTGTCAAATGGTAATTACCATGTTATCTTTTCTACATTATTTTCAATGCAAGCTGTTTGTTGCAAACTTATAAAGTCTGAAAACTATTTTAATTAAATGAACATCTGAAAAGTACCACTTAACTTATATATATATAGAGAAGAAATGAATATAAAAAAAGCACATGACAATTTTACATTGCAGTTTACGTGTGTGTGTTAACAAAGAGTGGATGGCATTAGATAAAATTTTTGCCACATATATACAGTTTAAGTATTAACTCTTTACAATAATTAAGGGGAAAAAACTCTTACAAAATTAAATTATCAGTAAGAAAAATGACATGTTTTTTATTACGTACAACCTGTATGAGGTTTGGAGTGAGTTTAGTGTAACTGATTCTCATTAGGAATTGAGATATTAGAGGCTTACTTGTGAGCGCTTCAGACACTTCCTTCCCTTTCCTTCCATAAGAACCTAGTCTTCGGTAGGGATGGCGGTTTTTGACAAAACACCGGTTTTCGGTTATACCGGTTTTTTTGCTTACGGTTTAACCTGGCGGTTATAACCGGCCAAATAAAACCGGTTTTTAGAAAAAACGGTTTTCGGTTTTTTTAATCCAATAGGTTACAAAGTTAGATTTACAGTACACTTTAGTTTGCGATACTCCATTCGACTCGATATCAATATGATCAAAATTAGTACTATCGAAAGAACATGTATAACTTTTAACACGTTTGTATATTTGTAGAATAGGTACATTTTAACTCATTTAATACTTCCTGTATGAGTGTATCGTTTTGAAAACGTAGCGAAATTCTTGGAGATTCGTATTCGTAATCAGTAATTCGATATTCATAGTCAGAGCATTATTTTTGGTAATCAGAAAAAGTCATTCACCCACTTTCAATGTCAAGAGTTAAGTGTGAAAAATAGATAATGTTTGCGTCTAATTCAACCAGATCACTTCTTATGTAAATATTATGATTAAAAATACCTTTTCAAGGAAATATTATCATAAAACTTAATAATTGTTTCTGGCTGATATGAGATTGCACTTTCAGTTTGCTTCTGTATTTTATAAAATAAAATTTAAATTATGGTTTTGTTTGGAATAATAATTACTTGAGAATAATAATTATGATTGGGATCCAAAATAAAAACTAACCTAATCCTAATGACCGTAAAAACCTAATAACCGGTTTTTACTTTAAAAAGAAAAAACCGGTTATAACCGGGACAAAAAACAACCGGTAAAACCGGTTATAGCGAAGTAAAAAAATCGGTTTTAGGTTTAAACCGGTAGGTTTTTCCCATCCCTAGTCTTCGGCGTTTATTTGGCGCAGGCTGCACCGAGCTCCCATTTCTGTTTACGTAGGATGCAATCAATTTAAATATTTCAAAAAATTTACGCAAATAGTTAGTTTTTTTATTTTGTGTATTTAATCAGACATTAATTTTGCAAGAATGGTCTGTTCATATTTGAGTCGTTAGTTAATTTTTGTAAATATTATACGGCTGGATACATCCAGTATGGTGCAAATGTTTGGAATAAATTCGTTATTTCGTAAGCCAGCGACTTTAAAAAATTCTGAAATAGGTCGATTTTTATTTTTAAATTATGATTTTTTGACATATATATCATACTAGTGACGTCATCCATCTGGGCGTGATGACGTAATCGATGAATTTTTAAATGAGAACAGGGGTCGTGCGCTAGATCATTTGAAAGGTTATTCAATTCTCTATTCAGTAATATAAACATGTATATATAATTATTTATACAGTGTGTCCAAGAAAACAAATTTTTAAATTAAATTAATTGACACAGAAAGAAGAATGCATATAATTTATTTAATTTAAAGTACATACCTTCTATTGCTGTCAGAAAACAGAAAAAAATGTGTTCTGATAAATAAATATTACTTTTCGCTTAATTTTAATGTTTAAGCTGCCACTCATCTGCCTCTTGAATTTGAACATTTTTTTATTTTTTATTTACCTAATGCCTCGACAACGGCAACTAATGCCCATTGGCATGGTACAGTGGATTTTTCCAATTGGGTACCTAGTGTAGTGTGTAGTGTATGTGTTGAGTAAGTGTCTTGTGACTTTGTAAAGTCGACGTCATTGTCTTTGCAAAGAGACGCTAATTGTATCCGAACGTCTGCGGTCCCTCTGGTGAGTACCGATACGACAAGGGCAGCAACTATTTTCATTTATTAATTTATAATAAACGAACAATTCTCTACTTAGGTGAGATTCGAACTCACGACCATTCGGATCTTTCGATCCAAAGGTAGGCGCTTTGACCACTGAGCCACAGAGGGGGCTAGTTTGAACATATAATTTAAGCGAAAACAATGTTTTTTTGTGAAATAAATATTTTTTCTGTTATCTGACAACAGTAGAATGTATTTTGAATTAAATAAATTACATACATTCTTCTTCTTGCGTCAATTAATTTATTTTGAAAATAATTTTTCTTCGACACACTGTATACATAATTGTGTTAAGGTTTGTATTACTGGATAGAGAATTGAATAACCTTTCAAATGAGCTAGCACACGACCCATATTCTTATTAAAAAAAATCATATATTACGTCATCACGCCCATATGGATGACGCCCCTAGTAGGATGTATGTATATGTCAAAAAATTATAATTAAAAAAAAATTGACCTTTGTCAGGATTTTTCCTTAAAGTCGCCGGTTTACGAAATATCGAATTTATTCCAGACATTTTCACCATACTGGATAATCTACAAAGTAATAGATATATCACTTTCAGCACGAAACATTAGTAAAACTCCAATACTCATCTATAGATTTTATATAATTTATTATAATAATTTTCATTCAAATTACGCACTTTATTTTCATCGTAAATTTACCGAACCAAAAAAATCAGTGGTCTATAATTATATTTAAAAAATATTATGACTGTTTGAATAATACATGAATAAATTTCCACCCGAATACATATTAAAAATTAATTTTTGTTAATTATAGATGTACAGCCTGTGAGTTTTATCACAGTCATAAAACTTGCAAAAAGATAATAATTTTGTTTGTGTTAAAAAACAGAAGCACTTTGCAGGTGGTAGTAATTTTTGAAGAAGTGTGACCTTCCAAAAGCAATTAGAAAAACCGATATTTTTGTGTATGAAGACAATATTTTATAAGCCACAAACTAACGGATATGCCTACGGCTGTTTAATAGGCCAGGGTAATAAGGCAAAAATATACCCTGTTGGTGACACTTCAACAGCCATGGTACTGAAGCGTTTTTTCGACAGGTAATACCTATAAGAACGAATTGTAAGTATTTCCTGCGTAGGATCTGGCGGCCATTTTTATTTATAAACAATTTAGTGTCAAAAAACAGCCTTTTTCCTTTATTTTTAAATCAATGGAAAACAGTGTAACTTATAACTTTTTAGTACAAGCAACTTCGAGAGCCTGGAAATAGCATTAAAATGGCGTATTATAAAGCTTAATATACTCGTTTATTTTGTTAATATAGTTGCAAAAAAAGTCAAATTTGCAAAAAAATTCATTTCGCAATAATTATTGCAAAATTTAGTGTACAGCTTTGAAATTTTTGACAAATGAGGGTTATTTGGTGCTTAATATGTGACAAAAATTTCAAAGCTATTCAGTTAATTGTTTAAACTTTATTTAAATTGTTTATCCCAGAGAGCTTTTTGTTGCAATAACATAAGTACGAAAAAAATAATGTTAGAACCATTTTAAATATGTCAAATGAAAGAGCATGAGCTAAACGTTCAAATTGGCTCAAAAAAGTCAATTAAAAATGCATTTGTTAAATTGTCAATTTTTCCTTATAAAGTTGTTTCAAAAACATTTTTAAACCGTGTTTTAGGTATACAACTACCAAGTAATCTTATGTATAATAATTGATAAAATATTGTAATATATTATATATAATTTATTATATAAAAGAATAAACATTTTAGAAGGAAAAATTTACGATACTTTGCATAATTATTTATTACTAATAACTGCATTTTTTATTTACTTTTATTAAACCAATTTGAAAGTTTAGCTCATGCTCTTTCATTTGACCTCGCGTCGGTAGAATGGTTCTAGCTTCATTTTTTTCTGACTTATTGCAAAAAAAGCTCTCTGGGATAAACAATTTGAATAAAATTTAAACAATTGATGAATCACTTTCACATTTTTGTCACATATTAAGCACCAAAGAACCCTCATCATCATCACCATGGCATCCACACTCCTAGCGGAGTGATTACCGCCCTCTTTGGGCTCTTCCGATTCGTTTGTCGCGGTGAATCAATCCGCATTAACATTTTGGTTTTACAATTGGTTGTGTGACTTGGCATCTTCTACAATTTTTCTCCATTCGTTCCTGTTTTTGCTTACGGTTACCCATTCTCTGACTCCCATCTTCTTAATGTCCCCGACTATCTGGTTCTCCCATCTAGTTTTGGGTCTTCCTCGTGGTCTGCCTGATACAGGTCTCCATTTCGAAATTTTCTTGATGACGGCTTCTGGATTTCTCCTTTCTATATGTCCATCTGAGTCTGTGTGCGTTGATAAATCTCATTTGACCAAAGAACCCTCATTTGACATAAATTTTAAAGACTTTTTTGACTAATTTTTACAATAGTTATTGCGAAATGATTTTTTTGCAATTTCGAGCATTTTTCGCAATTATATTAACAATAAATGGGGATATCAACCTTTATAATACGCCAATTTAAAGATTTTTCCATGCCCTTAAAGATGTTTGTACTATAAAAAACAGTTTCACTGTTTTTAATTGATTTAAAAGACAAAGGAAAAAAGCAGCCAATAAATAGTTACAATTTGTTCTTATAGGTATTACCTGGCCTGGTATTACCTGTCGAGAAAACGCTTCAGTACCCTGGCTGTTGAAGTATCATGGAAAAAACCTCATTACCCTGGACTATAAAGCCGAACAAACTGAATAATTCCATTTCAAAGCAAATTGTAATAAAAGTAACGTTATCGATAATTAAGTTGTTAGTACCTTTATATTTACCTCTATTTTTTGTTAGATGAGCGAAGGATATACATACAATATAATACATCTATAAATGTAAATTTTTCACTTTGGTAACTATTTATTTATTTTTTTTTATTTATTATACGGGAAAACCCCATTAATAGACTAAATCACATAGTAGAGGATCATACATCGATATATTGTATCATATGATACATCGAATGAAGATATTGATACATGCTATAAATCAAAATATTCTTATATAATTAAATAATATAAAAAATAATAAATAAAAGAATGAGGTTTTCTCCAAAAATTAAAAGAAAGGATACACTTACGAACAAAATCGTGTACGAATTAATATTGTTTTCACCAATTTTGAAAAAATGTGAAAACGTTGAATTATCCACGTCCGTCTGTCCGTCCGTCCGTCCGCCCGTCTGTCTGTCTGTCCGTGAACTCAACTCCTCCGTCATTATACCAGGTAGAATGACAAATGAGGTGTCAAATGAAAGCTTATAATCCAAGGATGGTACTAAAGGTGAGACATTTGACCTAGGCTGTCTGTCCGTCCGACCGCGAATAACTCAATATTATTGTTTGTTACGAATAATTATAATTTTAATAAAAATGAATATTTTTCCAAGAACAAAGTATTTTATTCAATTTATTATTTATATTAAGTCGTACTAGTTCGCTGAATTACTTTCTTCTTCTTGGCTTTTTCCCACTATGAGTTTGCCGTTTTCGTCTTCCATAGCACTCTATTCTCCCAGTCGCCATTTCTGAGGTCTCTATCTATCAAGCATTTCCTATGTGAGTTTTCCATCTCACAGCAGGTCTTCCTCTCCGTCTTCCTCCCCGCGGGTCCCAGTCCAGTAATCTTTTCGGCCACCTGTGCTCCGGCATTCTTTGTACATGCCCGTACCATTTCAGGGCTCTGATTTTACTACCTCAACTTTTTTGTAATTGAGCATTCTACTTCTATTCTTTTTCATATTTCCTCTCTTCTTATTCTATCCTACCTGGTAATTTGTAGACACCTAATAAACTCCAATTCAACTGTTCGTATTTTATTTCGTATTATTGTTGTCACTGGCCATTCTTCCCCTTTTGTAGGGTAATATTCGCCACTATGCCCCAAAAAGTCCTTTTTTGTTTTCTTTAGTTAGAGTGTTCTTCCATATCACTCCAAGCCACTGCTTTCGTGGCTTGTTTTCCCCGTACTATTTTCATTTCTATATCTTTCATACAAGTGCCATCTCGGTTTATCATTTACCCTAAATACTTAAAAGTCTTACAACTCTTAATAGTGTTTTCTAAACTTACTTTTAAATCAGCAACCAATATGTAATCAATTACTTTCGACTAGATTAAATTGGTTTAGATTAGGCTAAACTAGTTTATCCTGATATAAAAACATACACTTTAGGATAAACTAGTTTGGCTTGAAGTGTGCTTCTTTATATCAGGATAAACTAGTTTGGCCTAGGCCAAACTAGTTTATCCTAACGCGCTTAGACCAAACTAGTTTGTTTCTAATATACATATTTCTAATTTCTCGTTTATGGTCTTTCCATACAATTTGCCTGCAGATGATATTATGCTGATTCCTCGATAGTTTTCGCACTATTGTCTATTCCCTTGGATAAACTAGTTTGGACTAGGACAAACTAGTTTGGCCTGCGCGCGATAGGACAAACTAGTTTGGCCTAGGCCATACTAGTTTATCCTAACACGCTTAGGACAAACTAAATTGGCCTAGGCCAAACTAGTTTGTTTCTAATATACATATTTCTAATTTCTCGTTTATGGTCTTTCCATACAGTTTGCCTGTAGACGATATTATGCTGATTCCTCGATAGTTCTCGCACTATTGTCTATTTCCTTTCTTATACAGGGTGTCCAGAAACTCCACCGACAAACGAAGACAGAAGATTCTTCAGATAATTTTAAGACAATTTAACCCAATTCACTTAGTCCGAAAATGCTTCCTAACGGAGCTAGAGCTCTTTGAAGATGGCGTCTTGTAATGAGTTTTTCTTAAATACCCCCAGAACGCTTCTGTTTAGAAAAACAAAAATTGGTACGCGTATTTATCTTCCAGAGATAAATCAATTCCATCCATTGCGAATTTTTGGTACCGATCATAGGCGTCCGTTTTGGGTAGGGTCTTTTTTGTCTTTAATTTTTAAGCATTTTTGACTCTAAATTATTAAATTGTGAGGTATTGTAGTACTAAAAGGTACTTATGCTTTAAGTCGATAGGATACACCGTTTTCTAGAAAAATCGATTTGAAAATTTTTCGTTCTTTGAATTTCACAAAAAAATTTCAAAAAAAACCTATTTAGAAAGATGAAAACTGATACATTTATTTATATTCCAGAGATGAATCGATTTCATTAATTGCGAATTTCTAGTACCGGTCATACGCGTTCGTTTTGGGTATGTGAACAGTTATTTTATAGCATAACTTTTTATCTTTAATTTTTAAGCCTTTTTGACATTAGATTATTAAATTATGAGGTATTCGAGTACTAAAACTTACTCTTGCTTTAAGTTAGTAAAATACATCTTTTTTTTTTGAAAAAATTTTTCAATTTTTTTTCAAATTCCAAATACGAAAATCTTTCAAATCGATTTTTCTAGAAAACGGTGTATCCCACCGACTTAAAGTAAGAGTACCTTTTAGTACTAGAATACCTGACAATTTAATAATCCAGTCAAAAATGCTTAAATGTTAAAGACAAAAAAGTTATGCGATAAAATAACTGTTGCCCTACCCAAAACGAACGCCTATGACCGATACTAGAAATTCACAATGGATGGAATCAATTCATTTCTGGAAAGTAAATATGCAGACCAATTTTCGTTTTTCTAAATAGAAGCCTTCTGGAGGTATTTAGGAAAAATTAATTACATGACGCCATCTTCAAAGAGCACTAGCTCCCTTAGGAAGCATTTTCGGACTAGGTGAATTGGGTTAAATTGTCTTAAAATTATCTGAGAAATCTCCTGTTTTCGTTTGTCGGTAGAGTTTCTGGACACCCTGTATATTGATGTCGTATATGCTTGACTCCATTCTGCTGGTAAGGCTTCTCCATTCAGTGCTCTCTCAAACATTTTGTGTATCAGGCCGAATAGCTTTTCGGATCCGTTCTTTATCAATTCATTTGGTATTCCGCCGGGGCCTTCTGCTTTTTTGTTCTTTAGAGTTTTGATCGTTCTTTTTACCTTAGCTAGGCGTAATTTGATTTCGTCATGTGTATAGACTTCTATTTTGTTTCTTTCTGATTTTTTGAATTGGGGGGCGATTTTCGGTTAGCAATTTTTTATAGTATTCTTGAGACTCGCTTTCTTTGATTTGACCGATCTTGATTTTCGATGTCATCAATCTTTTATTAGCATAGTACCTATATAAAATTCCCACTGGAAAAACGTGCATTAAATTCGCTACTTATGGAATTCTTCTGATTGATTCCTGTACCCAGATATGTGAAGGCATCCACACGTTCTATTGATTATGTACTATAGAAAGGAACTACAACGTTAACGTGGTTTTATTATTTCATATGGTCAATGAATCTCTATATATGAGAAAACCGCGGAGTGCTACCATTTGAAGGGGTGCGTTTTTAAGAAATGGGTGAATTAGTCCCTGGGCACAGGTTACATTAGGGTGAGTTCTATGCACTTTTGGTACAAACACATCTACATAAAAATTGTTCCTGGTTAAATTTCCAATCTAAATATAACTTTTTAAAGTCAGAGATACTTTTTTTTACAAAAATATGTTCAAAAGAAAAAGCACAAAGAAACCAAAAAGAAAGAAATTTTGTTTTTTGTCTCATAACTTTTGTCCACGGGGATATAGGTATAGACATTGCTTCAGAGAGAAAAAACTTACATATTTTTTCTTTAAAATAATGTTTGGTAGAGGTCATTGGGATTTACAGTTTTCAAAATATGATTTTTCAAATTTCGCCACTCACAGCAATTTTGGGCAATTTTCCTTGTTATTTCGCAAATATTGTTCTGTAACTTTTTTCTACGTAACTTTAAGCATATGCAATGGTACATGTAGGAGGAACAGAAATCAATTCCCTTTAAAATGTTCTGCTGTATAATGTTGTACGACTTCTTTTAAAGAGGTTATCTTTTTCAAGACTTTATACTTTTAACGAGTTTTTATATTTTGTACGATTATTTTTTAAATTTCCCATTATAACTTTTTTTTCTACATTTAGGTATATATTATATAATAAAAAAGAGAGCTTATTCTGTTTACTTTAAAATGGTGTATTATAAAAAATTCTAGGATTATTTTTGAATAAGATATGCTTTTTCAAAATGTAATAAGTACTTGCAACGATTTTGGATTTTAGGATTATTTTTTAAATTCCTCATTATAACTTTTTTATGTGATTGTGTGTTATGATTGAATCTTATTTTTTATAGGTAATACTTTGGATCCACTTGACTCGGCCGGGCAAACTTCAAAATATGGATTAATTCCAATATTTACTGTCGAAGCTCCTGCACCACAAGCTTTGCTTGAAAAAAATAGCATGTAAATGTACCAAAGGATGTACAAAACACTGCGGTTGTAGAAAGATAGGAATTATTTGTTCAATATTCTGCAAAGGGTGCATGTGCATGGGTACTAATTGTGGGAACTCTAGGATAACTGAGGTGTCAGAGGAAGATATTGAAGCTAATGCTAACGAAGAGAAGGACTTTGATTTTGAAAATTTTTTAAATGTCAACGTTTAAATAATTTTAACTAAAGTGATGTTTTCTAAGACTAATGTTTACGTAATTTTTGTAAAAGAAATAATTTTAAATAATACAGGGAAAAATATATCAAAGAATCACTCGGTTTCCATTATATGTTTAAATATAGATGATACACCATTTTAAAGAACAGAAAGTAAGCACTCTTTATTGAGAAATTTCAAAAATAATTGTAAACAATGTAAAAAATAATATTTTTTTTATATTAGATATTATATAATATATAATATAATAACTTATTATATGTATTATATACAGGGTGTTAGTAAATAAGTATGAAAAATTTTAAGGGCTAATTCTACATGAAAAATTAATATCAGTTTGCTCTATAAACATATGTCCGCAAATGCTTAGTTCCGGAGATACGGGGTGTTGAAGTTTTTATTTCAAATTGCCAATTTATTTATTGCTCTAAGACCAGTTGAGCGATGACAATGAAATTTAGTGAGTTTTAGGAGGTAGTTATTATGAATTTTTTGACATACAATTTAGAATTTTGTATTCATCATTGGCGCGCCTTCGGGCAATGGTCTGAATTTTTTTAAAGAAAAAAATAGTACGCCACTGAGATATTTCGAATTAAAAATTATTTTTAAATTCCACGTCTAATTTACGATAAAATACCTTTCTTGTCTTTTTTCATATGATGCACCGTTTTTATGCAGAAAAATAAATCATCTTGGCGCGTATTTCTCATTTCTTAATACATCATCAAGAACTATCCAATATAACAATACTAAACTAGAACAGTAACAGAAAATATTACTAATACCATTTCAACTAGGTGCAAAGCTGCAAAAAATGTTTAAAATGATCTCCTTTACAGGTAACAGAAGAATTTTATATTCATCATTGGCGCGCGTACGGGTTATGGTCTGAATTTTTTTAAGAAAAAAATAGTACGCCACTGAGGTATGTCAAACTAAAAATCATTTTTGAATTCCTCGTTCAATTTACGACAAAAAATCTTTCTTTGCTTTTTTTCATACGAGGCGCCGTTTTTATACAAAAAAATAAAACATCTTAACGCTTACCAAGTATTTGAGGTAGTTTCCATATGCATAGAAACTTAGTTCAAATACTTTGTAAACGTTAAGATGTTTAATTTTTTTGCATAAAAACGGCGCCATATATGAAAAAAGGCAGGAAAGATTTTTTGTCGCCAATTAAACGAGGAATTCAAAAATGATTTTTAGTTTGACATATCTCAGTGGCGTACTATTTTTTTCTTCAAAAAATTCAGACCATTACCCGTACGCGCTCCAATGATGAAATAAAATTCTTCTGTTACCTGTAAAGGAGATCATTTTAAACATTTTTTGCAGCTTTGCACCTAGTTGAAATGGTATTAGTAATATTTTCTGTTATTGTTTTAGTTTAGTATTATTATATTGGATAGTTCTTGATGATGTATTAAGAAATGAAAAATATGCGCCAAGAAGTTTTATTTTTCTGCATAAAAACGGTGCATCATATGAAAAAAAGGCAAGAAAGGTTTTTTATCATAAATTAGACGTAAAATTTAAAAATAATTTCCAATTCGAAATATCTCAGTGGCGTACTCTTTTTTTCTTTAAAATAATTCAAACTATTGCCCGTAGGCGCGCCAATGATGAATACAAAACTCTTAATTGTATGTCATAAAATTCGTAATAACTACCTCCTAAAACCTACCAAATTTCATTTTCATAGCTCAACTGGTCTTAGAGCAATAAATAAATTGGCAGTTTGAAATAAAAATTTCAACACCCCGTATCTCCGAAACTAAGCATTTGCGGACATATGTTTATAGAACAAACTGGCATTAATTTTTCATGTAGAATTAGCCCTTAAAATTTTTCATACTTATTTACTAACACATAATATTATATAATATATAATATATTATATAATAATATTATTTTATTTTTATATTATATTATAAAAAATCGATAAAAGTATAAAAACTTGAAAAACCATAATCTCTTTAAAAAAAAGTCGTACAAAGTTATACAGTAGACCATTTTAAAGATAACTAATTTCTATTCCTATTACGTACCATTGCATTTACCTAAAGTTACGTGGAAAAAAGTTACAGAACAATATTTGCAAAATTACAAGGAAAATTGCCCAAAATTGCTGTGAGTGGCAAACTTTAAAAAATCATATTTCGAAAACTATAAATCCTAATTACCTCTACCAAATATTATTTTAAAGAAAAAATATGTAAGTTTTTTTTCTCTGAAGCAATATCTATACCTATATCCCCGTGGACAAAAGTTATGGGACAAAAAACAAAATTTCTTTCTTTTTGATTTCTTTGTGCTTTTTCTTTTGAATATATTTTTGTAAAAAAAAGTATCATTGACTTTAAAAAGCGATATTTAGATAGAATTTAACCAGGAATAAATTTTATGTAGATATGTTTGTACCAAAAGTGCATAGAACTCACCCTAATGTAACCTGTGCCCAGGGACTAATTCACCCATTTCTCAAAAACGCACCCCTTTAAACGGTAGCACTCCGCGGTTTTTTCATATATAGATGTCCATTGATCATATGAAATAATAAAACCCCGTTAACGTTGTAGTTCCTTTTAGCTATCTTATTTTGAATATAATCAATAGCCTAATAGTATAGTTGTCTATTGTGATATAATTTTCATTTTCAGGTGTTCTTTTGACGGCCATCTACTTCGTTTTTGCTTCGTTTATTTCAAGCCCCCTTTTTCGTTCTTAAGGATAAATTTCTTTGACCGCTTCCATTAATCGTTGTTGTCGTTCCAATGTTGTCAGACCCGATAGTCGGATGGTCAGGTCGGACCGTATGAAGACCATTTTAGGCGTCATCTTAGTGATTATAATTTATAATACAGGAATTCAACGCTCCTTGGCACTTCTACAATGGTGTCTTACATAAGAACCTGGAAATGGATACTAGGCGCTAGGGTATAAGGCGCCTGCCTGCAACACTAGCATAGGTGCCCTTTGGTTTTTTAATTATCAGTATTTTGTATAGCACCAGCAGAAAAAAGCTCATTTTGGCGCCCCCTAAACAGGGGAGCCCACCTGCAGTGCATCTCTTGCAGGCCCGTTATCGCCAGCCCTGCTAATAATAAGGCAGGTAAACTTTACTCCTTGTGTAATACTTACAAGTTTAGAACATCATTGATAAGTTTATCCAGAGTTTACTTTTAATACGAATTTAACTTAAAGAAAAAATATGACTCGCTAATCAAACAAATGGAATTATATAATCATAATAAATCATCAATTTATATTAATTAATTGCATTAATTGATATAAATTATATGGGACAAATTATACTAATCATATTATAATTGATTCTTACAAATAAGAGAAATAGTTATCTGGTTAAATCCTGTAAACATTTAAGGTCGTTATTTGAATTTTTTCTCCTGGAACTCATTATGTTATTATTACTTATCCACAAGTAGATTATTTATCAACATTAACGAACTTTTTTGCCCTCACTTGAGATTGACAATGTTTACCAATTAGCACTGTTTATCTATTGCAACTACTTGTCAATCCATTACACGTACTTAGAGTGTCCTTAGAACACCTTCCATTTAATTCAGGTAATCTGTTTTTGCATCTTAAATATTATTTATGTGTTGTTAGTGTCATCAACCGGTCTTATAAATATGCTGTGAAATTTTTTCACGAGTATCATCTACAGTTGAAGGTCTTCGCGCAATTATTGTGATCGCTTTATGAAATATTGTTTATACTTAATGGCATAGTGATATCTGTACCCCAGAATAAAATTATTTTAACAAGTCTAAAATATCGAGTTTTCAGGAGAGTGGTTTAAAAATTGTCAACATGAAGTTTTAAAGTTAACCCATTAACGCCCAAATTATTTTTTTTTCATTTTTAACGTATTTTTCTGTTTCGTAATATATTTTGAAGTACAAAATGATGTCCTATCAAAGTTTTTGTTTTTTTTTTCAAAGGACCCAGCACAAACCTTATGGAAAATAGGTCCCAGTGGATTTCGTTCATACTTTGGGAAAATACCCTGTGAAGCATCCTGATAAAAAGTTCTCATGGGCACAACTCAATCGTATGGAGGATTTTCAAGATATAGAGGCCCAAACTCGGAAAATTATAAGATTTACGGGGTTGTCCAATTCCGTGAGTTACTGGTTATTTGGCAACATGTAGAAGTTTGGATCAAGGAAAAGTACTAGTAGTCTATCATTTTTTCCTGGCTATCCAATGGCGACCTTTACTTTGACCTTGACCTTCAACGGACGTCATCTTCTAGAGTTTCGATGGTTTTCGGCATTTAATTGATGCAAATGAATTACTGGAGGGTTTTTTGAGGTCGCTATACACGAATATGCCACCAGAACCGACTCCCGGAGCACCTGGTTTCCAAGGTCAATGGAAGGGGCTCCTGGAGTTTCGAGGGTCTTTGGTACTACATTAATGTAAACGGATTAGTTATAGGTTTTTGGGGTTGCTGAACACGAATACGTGATCAGCACAGACACAGGAGCACCTGGTGCCTAAGACAGGTTATCTTCTGGAGTTTCGGAGGAATCAAATGGATTACTCTTAGGTTTTTGGGGTTGCTGAACAAGCATACACTATCAGATCCGACCCACGAATCACATTGTGCCTACGGCACAACGTGATCACGTATTCGTGTTCAGCAACCCCAAAAACCTATAATTAATCCGTTTGCATCAATGTAGTACCAAACACCCTCGAAACTCCAGGAGCCCCTTTCATTGACCTTGGAAACCAGGTGCTCCTGGAGTCGGTTCTGGTGGCATATTCGTGTTTAGCGACCTCAAAAAACCCTCCAGTAATTCATTTGCATCAATTAAATGCCGAAAACCATTGAAACTCTAGAAGATGACGTCCCTTGCAGTGGCTCTGGCCACCACGTCAACCGGAGGGCAATTCTGATGGCATATTCGTGTTTTGCGATCCCAAAAACCCATGAGTAATCTGTTTATATCAATTTAATGCCTAAAACCCTCGAAACTCTAGAAGATGACGTCCGTTGAAGGTCAAGGTCAAAGTAAAGGTCGCCAATGGATAGCCAGGAAAAAATCCTAGACTACTAGTACTTTTCCTTGATCCAAACTTCTACATGTTGCCAAATAACCAGTAACTCACGGAATTGTAATACCCCGTAAATCTTATAATTTTCCGAGTTTGGACCTCTATATCTTGAAAATCCTTCATACGATTGAGCTGTGCCCATGAGAACTTTTTATCAGGATGCTTTAAAGAGTATTTTCCCAAAGTATGAACGAAATCCACTGGGACCTATTTTCCATAAGGTTTGTGCGGGGTCCTTTTTGAAAAAACAATTGTCCTCATTTGAGGACGCTGGACTTAATTACAATGAAATTAAAGACAAATTTAGTTAAGCAAAATAAGTTTATTTAGTAGTTTTTTAAATTATATTCATATTATATACTATGTAGTTGAAAAATGTTTATATAAATCCTATATTTTTTATAAAATTGTTCAAAACAAATCAACACGCAAAGCGTTACATTACATTTCTGGCAGTATGTTCGCGGTTTTGACGTACAGTTTCGATATTGACATATTCGTTGTTTTTCTCGTTTTGATACAATGTGGTTTTTACTATTATATCTAGCGTCTTCAGAGATATTGCTTCTTGATGTAGTTGGAAGACTAAATGGACGACCTTTGCTTATTCTTACGTCATGTCCAATTTTTAGATATGAATAAGCTACTTATCGCCTAAATTCTTTAATGGATATATTTTTCCCGTATATATCATGTTGTATAGCACGCACCCATTTACGATAGTCATATCTATCATTCGTGGAGACACCAATACCCATTTTTTCCTCTTACAGATATATGGTGTTTTTCATACAACCAGTCATGGTGATCCACGCCACCCATATATTGGAAATAGCGGATAGTTGGGAAACTTGTACTTTCATTTTTTCTTTTGTACTCCATTGTTGAACTTGGTTTGTGAGAAAAACCGTATCATGATTGGTTCCAATAGAAACACATTTACTGTATTGTTGTTGTCAAAAAACCAGCCATATGCACCTCAAGGCTTCTGTTCTAGGTATTTTTTTGTTTGGTAGGACACTTTACAGTTCGGTTTCCTCTAATAATTTTCCTAATAAATATTTTTGTCTCATCCTAGAATCGAAGAAAATAATTAGTTACTAAAAATGCCAATGTAGACTTTTTACACAAAATATATAAATTTGCCCAGCGTCCTCATTTTTGAGGACGCATAATTCTCTTATAATTTTTTTAACATATTTTTTACTGGGTAGTAATTTTTGTATTTTTTGTGGAAGTTGTGTATCTAACCTAATAAAAAAATACAAATTTTTAGAACTCGCTTTTGTATATAAAAAAACTTATGCACACCGATGTAAGTATAGTTCAGTAAACTTAAAAATCCTACTTTTCGCCTTGGGCTAGTATTTCGTCAAATAAACATAAATCATGAATACATACACTTATGCCTACGGTCGTGCCTTTACTAAACCACTGAGGTAGGCAATCACAAAATAGTTACGCAGAAATTGTTTTATCCGCACCTAAACAAACCGTCCTCAAACGAGGACGCTGGGCGCTAATGGGTTAAGGCTTAGTACCCTTTCAGACCAAGACACTGGTGTCCGACATCGGTGTCCTTCACCAGCAGAAAAGCGTTGTTTTTAATGAACGACTACAGACGACCAACTTTCGAGTGTCTGGCTGATTTTAGTGGTTTACCACTTTGCTGCAGTTGAACACTGGTGCGGTGACGGACATCGGTGTCAGACACTTAGTCTGAAAGGGTACTTAGTATTTTTCTTCGTATGTGACACCAATATTTTTTGGAAATTTATGATCTATCAATTAGTGAATTTCAAACAATTAAAGCATAAAATTCAAATAGTGTATTCTACCTAGACTAGTTGTATTCTACCAGTTATGACCTATGGAATGAATGGAGACCATGACACTTACAGAGGTGTCAGCCAATATATTATTAAGAACGATACAGAGGGCGATCAAATGAGCTATGTTAGGAGTATCTCTGAAGGAACATATAGGTACGAAATGAGGACGTGTGAAGCAGGACGAAGGTGGAAGATGTAATTGGAAGAATTGCGTAAATGAAATGGAGCTGGGTAGAACATGTGGCAAGCAAAACAACGAAAGGATGACGAGAAACATTGTACATTGGGGACCACGCGAGCAGAGTCGTAGTAGAGGAAGCCCACAATAACTATGGCTAGACGACATCAAAGCAAAAATGGGGAGAAACTGGCACTAAATAGCACAACACAGAGAAGCATGGACAACTTATGGGGAGGTTTTTGTCCAGTAGTAGATGCAAACAGGCTGAATAAAAAGAAGAAGAACATTATAAGACTACTTTGTAGTCTAAGATCCGAATAGGAGGTCAAAATGTACCCATCTGCTTGCCGGATGAAACATTTTGTTTATTAAATTCTATACATAGACAAATATTTCTAGCATGAGTTGCCTATCAAAATCGTGTCATAGCTATCCTTAAGGGGGGCCGAAGGGGTTGAAATCAATATTCGAAATACATTTTTTTTAAAGTATGGCAGAATTATTTTATTTTTACATTAAATAGGCATGTTCAGTGCAATTCATAGATTACTCAAGAAAAAAATCAAGGAAAAATACTAAAAAATAAGCCAACGGCGGTAAATTTTTAAATGACCCCTCAAAATATAATGAATTTTGCGGTGGACATAAGAACTCATCATTGGATCATGGTAAACAAAAAATTCAAAAAGATTTTATTAGCTTATGAGTTTCTCGAGGTAACGCTGTCGAGATTTTTAGTTTTATCTAATTTTGACTTTTTGATACCACTCAGAAGTCAAAACAACGTTTTTTTTTGTAAGAAAGGGTGAAAATTAACATATTTATTATTGTTAAATAAAAAATAAGCATACAAAAAAATATCTTGACAGCTTTACCTCAAGGAATGTCTAAAGAAAATATATACAAAATTCCAGGTGGATCGGTCAAGTAGTTTTTGATTTACAATGTCTACAGCCTTTGAAAAAAGGAGTTTTGAGGAAAACGTCAAAGTATAGTCAACTTTTATTTTCAATTTCTTTTTTGTTTTTCAAATCGTAAAATGATGCACACCGGAATATCTTTTTGAATCGCGGAGTAATTTACAAAAGATAATAAAAACCACTGTTTACCGTTGTTCACTACGTTCAAGCGTACTGGCGCGAACCTGCTGCAAATCGAGTCGAAGGTAGGACTATTTAACACTATCTCCCTACCTCCCTACCTTCCACTCGTTTTATAGCAAGTTCGTGCCAACGCGCTTGAGCGTAGTGAGAAACGGTCAACAGCTGTTCTTATTTTCTTTGTAAATTACTCCGCGATTTAAAAACATATTTCGGTGTGCATCATTTTACCATTTGACAGATAAAAAAGAAATTGAAAATAAAAGTTGACAATACTTTAAACGCTTTTTCTCAAAACTGCTTTTTTCAGGCTGTAGACATTGTAACTCAAAAACTACTTGAGCAACTCACCTGGAATTTTGTATATATTTTCCTTAGATATTCCTTGAGGTAACGCTGTCGAGATATTTTTGTTTTATGCTTATTTTTTGTTTAACAATAATAAATTTTAAAAGATTAGTATTGCGTCGTCTGCATAGCAGAATATTTTAAGTTGTTTTTCTCCCAATTGGTATCCTTTTTTTTCTTCTTAGAGAAAGGACTCAGGGAGTCTCCCTGTCTTATTCCATTGCCATCTTCAATTGGGTCAGTTAGCTCTTCTTCTACTTTTACTTTTATTGTGTTGTTCTGGTAGATATTTTCGATCGTTTTAAAATGAAAACGACAATTTCCTAAAGAACAGAAATATGTAAATGGCGATTTGGTATCATAGCATATCAACCATTTTAACCAGATTGTATAATGGGACGAGAAACAATATACTGGCTATTTTTACTTTTAAATACTATTAATGTAACGATCAAAACGTGTATTGCATTTTACACTATCATGTGATTATATAATAATTATTAACTAACAAATTTTACATTGTTATATTATGCGTATTTTTGCAATAGGTACTTGTATAGCGTGTTTCCTTTATTTTATTCGAAGTATGTAAAGCATTTATGACGATGTCATATTGATATGGTAATTTCTTAAAAAGGTAAAACCTAGAAAATTGTACTTATTGATAGTTTCACATAACACGGGCTAGCGATGTGAAATTACGTGTAATTTCAGAAATTGTAAGTTACACGTGTAAAATTACCCAAAAATTACAAACCAGATGTAATTTATGTAACTTATGTAATTTATGTTCATTGTATTAAAAAATCAATTGTTTGCATTCATATTGAATATAATAAACACAAAGTAACTACATACTTATGAAATAAAGAAAAGTGGATAAGAAATACATACAAATAATAAAGAAATGAAAACATAGGTTCTTTAGTTTTGTTTTAAGCGGCTTTTATAAATCACAACTTCCTTTTTCGCAGACAACTGGAGACCTTCTTGTTATAAAACGTCGAAGTTTCAATTGTTTGCTCTTCCAATGAGCCTTGTGTAATTTTTTTTATCTCCGGCAAATCCAGAACTGCATCCTGAAATTAAATAGGAAAGTGTAAACATAGAGAGTAAAAATAATGGGTTTATAATATAATATATACAGATCTAACTACCTTGTTTTCGGCATCTGAAGTATCCTTCTCGACTTCCGTTTTTTTTTGGGGTTGTTCTGTGCCTTTACCCTGAAATTGATAATTTTGGAATATAAACAATAAATATGTATGTGTTTACACTAATTTACCGATTTCATTAAGACGTTTTCTAAAATGTTCACTTTGCTTTGTCTCAAAATGCGTGCTGGTCTCTGTTCCCTAGTTTCCATTCTTTGATCAATTTCATCATCGGTCATTGCAAAGTCAGCAAAATTAAAATCATCGTCGGAATTTCCATTTCCTGTTGTATTTGAATGCCATGATGATATTGTCTGAAAACATAAGATTTATAATTTTTTATTCGAAAACGGTGGAATGCATTGGAAAATCGGAAAAGAAGCAAACTGCATATATCACATGCACATATCACATATCTAAAAAATGCCTAAATTTAAAATTACCTCGTCTAATTCTTCCTCTTCGGAAATATGGTTTTCAATTACTTCTATCTCCTTCTGTAAGTTTCTACCTTCTATCGAAACGTTGTTCTGTACAGTCTCTTCTATAGGATATTGACTTTGTATGTGATGTTGTCGTGAACGTTTCAGCAATTTTGAATTATATTGTATATAATTTAAATTTGCTGCCCTTTGAGTTGTTAGGCGATTTCTTCTCTTCGTATGAATGCTGCTCTGGGAGCTAAAGCTTCTCTCTGTTGCCGCAGAAGTGCACGGCATTGTCAATATCCTGACTGCAACTTTGGAGAGGCATGAATGTCCACAAAATCCTTTCCACCATGTAACCAAAGAGACATTATCGAGTATGTTCCATAAAAATGTTTCGCCAAAAAAGTCTGTTTTAGCTAAATAGTTTCCTAAATCCTCAGTAATCTTTGACACTCCTTCATCACCAATCTCTATCGTGGTCGTGGTTGACATAGTAGTAATGTATTTCATCGCTTCAATCCTTTCGGCTGATGATAAATTTGCACCAACAGACCGAGGGTTTAGTAAGTCTGCGGCAAAATGGATCGGTTGAAGGGCGTATTCCTTCCTTGATATAAATTTATCCATCGCTTCTGTTTTTTCGCAATCCGTTAGTTTCACGCATTCTAAATGAGTAGATATGTTACTACCGATTTTCGCGAAAGTTTCACAAACCAAATGAATTGACGAAGAATCTCCTTCAAGACGTGTTATTGCTTCAGTAATTGGCTTAAGCAATTCAACAAGAGCGCTAGAATTTATCCAGAATCCTTCATCAAGTAAATTTGCTTTTGCGCTGCGTATTCTATCTTGAATTGTTTTATCTGGAGATATTGCTAGACGTTGTAGGACGGACTTGCATTTAGTCAGATCTTGAAGACATTTTACATGTGAACCCCATCTTGTTTTTACAGGTAGGCTAAGAGACACTCCACACTTCATCTCATTTCTTATTTCTGTGAATTGAGCTCTCAGTACTTGACACTGGTTAATAGTTTTAACGATATGTATAATATGTGACAAATGTGTCTCTATTGAAGATAATTTCAAAATATCGCTGCACAATAAATGTAATGTGTGCGCTAAACAGCCGTATGATACAAGATGGGGATACATCTCTTCACATTGTCTCACAGCCTTCCTCATATTCTTTGCGTTATCAGTCACAATAGCGAAAAATTTTTTAGGTCCATACTCCTCCAGAACTTCAACCATTAATTTTGTTATATATTCTGCGGTATGCTTCTCTGCTTTTGTTAGTACTGATTTGACAAATAACGGTTCGGGTGTTGTAACAATGAAATTAATTACACTTTCATTTCGCAAGTTGGACCAACCATCGCATTGCAATGATAAATTGTCAGCTTGCTTAATTTTATCATTAACTTGAACTTCAACTCGCTCGTACTCTTCGGTCAGGAGACGATTTGATAACATATATCTCGATGGTAAGGTGTATGAAGGTCTAATTTTTTTAAAAAACAATTTCCAATCTTCATTCTCGGTAATTGAATGTGGTGCTGAACTGGTGTAAATAGCTCTAGCAAGCAAAATATTCAATTCGTTATTTTGTTCGTGTGTCATTCGATCACAAAATGATTGTATTCTGTTGATTTTTGTGCAAACAGGTGTTTCCACATGAATGTTATCAGAAGCAGATGTTGATGCTGTGGAAACCGTTGATGATGTACAAGCAGCATCAGTGTTATCGTTATCCAATTTTGCCGATGTGATCTTTTTCATGGATGTTTCAAATGGAAATTTAGAGTGATTCCCCTTTGACTTTGGAGTTAAAATATTGAATTTAAGTTTTATCATATGCGGCACATAAGTGCATTGTTGAAGATGAGATTTCATTCTTGTAGCATTTTTTGCATGTACACTCTTGCAAAATTTACACCTCACATTTATGGTCTTTTGATTAGAAGAACCCGCAGGTAACACTTCAAAATAAAGCCAGATATCTGTCTTACGTTTCACCATGTTTTATGACCTAAAAAAAATATTCAGGTAGACTTAAACATTAAGAAGGGAAAAAACATTATTTTTCAAAGTATTTGATGGGCACGAGGGCATAAAAAATTGTTAGGCATCCTTAAATAGAAGAAAGATTAAAATTGAATCTGTGTAACAATTTAATGAAATTCGAATAAGCAGAATACTGGATCGGACAACTACATTATTTTGCCCTCAACGTTATCAAAATTTTTTATTTAGTAAGTTATGTCAGTGTAATTCAATTACACATGCTACATGCACAAGTACCCCGTTGCTCCTATCATTCTTATAGTTATTGTACAGTAAACTAATCTAAAAAATCGAATAAAACTTGGTAAACCGAATTCAGAATTAAGTACTGTAGCCACATATAAAATGACGCGCGTTAGATTTAACGTACAGTCGATATGCGATAGGCCCGCCCCTGTGTTTCCCAATCTAAGGTTGCTATGGACATCACCGGCACGTGTTTTGCTGTTTGTAGAAATAATATATTTCTTACCTTATAGTTTCTGTGCTTCCTTATAAATAAATGTAAAGTAACCAACGCTGCGTGAATGAATAGAGAAAGAACAGTCGAAAACTAACTTATACATACACATTACACATACAATAACAGAAATGTAAACATAACCTGCCTGACTCAGACTAAGGAACGACTAACGAGCGACGAGCGTAATAGCACCCACTGGTTCGCGCGCGCCGGCACCGGCGCACCGCACTTACGACAATTGCGCGCGCATAAGTTGCCATAATATATGTAATTTTACCAGTAATTACATAAATTACGGTAATTTATGTAAATTTATCATAAGTTACGTTAAATTTCATAAATTACGTAAATTCCAAAAATTACATAAATTACATTAAGTTACGGGTATCATGTAATATTACCGTAAGTTACGTGTAATTTATGTAACGTAAGTTATGTAATTTTACAACTCACATCACTAACACGGGCTTATAAAAACGTATCGGCCTGTAGTCCAGGGCGCATCTGTTTTGAGATGGACGTTGAGAGGTGACTCAAATTTTTTTGCAGAAATTGCTTGAAAATAGATCAAATAACAATATTTGAATTATCCGCCCTCTCAAAAAGGTCCGGAACATTGTTTAAATAATCAAAATGTCAAAAAATGAAGGAAAAATTCGATTTTTTTCTTCGTTTTTTGATTATAACTCTAAGCGTTTTCTCAACCGAGAAAAGTTGTACTGACATAAAAGTTGCGTAATTAAATTTTCTACAACAAAGAATTGGCTAAAAATTTAAAAAATAGTCACCCTTGTTGCAAAATAGCAATAATTGCGAAAAAAAAACATACAAAACCAAGTATTCGCATTTTACGTTTTTCAACCATTTATGCTACACTTAGGACCTTCATATTTTACCCAAAAACCTTTATGATATAGTCAAACAACACTGTAAATTTCATTAAGATCGGTTTAATATATTTTGCAAACTAAATTTTGTATTCAAGCTTTCTCAAAAAAAATTCATTTTTTAAAATGTTGCAGGACTGAAAATAAAGCAGATAGCAAGTTGAATTTTTTTTTGCTTATAGAAGTGTACTGTACCTTTCATTTACAATTAGCAAAATTAAAATCGATTAATTACCACGGCGTCAGGAAATTTTTGAAATAAACATTAATTTTTTGTGCTACGCGCAGGACAGCGGTGTTCGATTCACACAAGTTGATTTCCACCAAAATTTCTTCCAATCTATATCTAATATATTATTTTCTTACTCTATATTTTGTTGTATTTTAATATTTTAATTCCACAAAAATCAAACTAATTTTATTATTGTTTGTGAAATATTACTTAAACAATTGAATATGTTTAAAAATATTAAACTTTTATCCTTTAAGTTAAAATATATGAACAAAGAAAGTTTTTGCTAGAAAAAGTGTTATTTCAAAGGATAGAGTATGTGTTTTTATTTTGCAATAAGCAAATTTATTTATTTATATCTAAATGTAATAAAAATTAATATATATGAATCATTATCAAAGGTCACTGGAATGCCCAATCAGAGCAAACTATCCGCTGTCCTGCGCGTAGCACCAATAATTAATGTTTATTTTAAAAAATTCCTGACGCCGTGGTAGTTAATCGATTTTAGTTTTGCAAATTGCAAATGAAAGGTACAGTACACTTCTATAAGCAAAAAAAAATTCAACTTGCTCTCTGCTTAATTTCAGTCCTGTAACATTGTAAAAAAGTGAATTTTTTTTGTGAAAGCTGGATAGCAAAATTTATTTTGCAAAATCTATTAAACCGATCTTAATGAAATTTAAAGTATTGTTTTACTTTATCATAAAGTTTTTCTGGGTGAAATATGAAGGTCCTAAGTGTAGCATAAATGGTTGAAAAACGTAAAATGCGAATACTTGTTTTTGTATGTTTTTTTCGCAATTATTGCTATTTTGCAACAAGGGTGACTATTTTTTAAACTTTTAACCAATTCTATATTAGTCCAGGGCGCATCTGTTTTGAGATGGACGTTGAGAGGTGACTCAAATTTTTTTGCAGAAATTGCTTGAAAATAAATCAAATAAAAATATTTGAGTTATCCTCCCTCTCAAAAAGGTCCGGAACATTGTTTAAATAATCAAAATGTCAAAAATTGAAGGAAAAATTCGATTTTTTTCTTCGTTTTTTGATTATAACTTTAAAAGTATTCATTTCCGAGAAAAGTTTTACTGATATAAAAGTTGCGTAATTAAATTTCCTACAATATAGAATTGGTTAAAAATTTAAAAAACAGTCACCCTAGTTGCAAAATAGCAATAATTGCGAAAAAACCATACAGAAACAAGTATTCGCATTTTACGTTTTTCAACCATTTATGCTACACTTAGGACCTTCATATTTCACCCAGAAAAACTTTATGATATAGTAAAACCGTTGATTGATAAATACGGAAAGATACGAAACCCTATGCATTATTTTGTTGTCTTTAAAACCTGCCCGTATAGTGGCGCGCCTAGCTTAAATTTGTTGGAACTAGCCTTAGAGGGAAGTGTAAAATTCTCCCTACTCAAGGAAGTAGCCCAGAAAACGCGGTTATTTCACGTGGCCCGTATTCAAAATTTTAACGCAGCAGTCGCTATCATATTAATCTGTATTAATTTTTTTTTGTTTTTGTTTCTGCAAAAATGTTGAAAATATAAATTGACTATAGAGTTTTTTTCACTACTCTTGACCTCACAAGTAAATACTTTTCGAGTTATCTGCGAGTGAATATATTCATTTCTCAAAAAATAGTACGTTTTTAGACGGATTTTCGCAAATAATTTAAAAAGGAAGTATTTCACCAAAAAAAAGATTCATAGCAAAAATACAGCTTATCAAAAAGTGAAAAAAATGTTTTATATAAATATGACATATTATGAAGTCGTAGACCCAGTAAAAGCAGAGTTATAGCTAATGAAAAGTAGGTTCTTATTATTTGTCAAATTCAAAATTGAATATTTCTACATGAAATAACCAAAAAATTAAGAAATTTTCGGGGAAAACTCATCATAACTTTTTTAAAAAGTTTAAAATAAGCTTGCACACAAAATAAGCTTTTGCGCACAAAATAAAGTTGATCCTTTTTTTTTGTAAAAAATATCTAAAAATCACCTCCTAATTAGCATCTCAAATGAAATTAATCAGTAGCGCTTCATAAGTTACTTTACGTATGTATGCTTATTATAGAGGATCTGTAAGTTTCATCGGTTCATAGTGCTTATTTTTGAAAGGCTGTAGTTAAAAGGGCTTCAATGAGTCACTAATCACGAGTATATGCAAATTCGGAACAGCCATATCTTAACCAATTTTTGTATTACAGAAAAACAAAATATTCAGAAAACCAAAACCTTTAAACTTTGGGATATTTCGTATCACAAGTTATTTAAAAAAAAGGCATTTTTTCAAAATAAAAAAAATACTGTAAAACTAAATTTACGATGAAATTTACAGATCATGTGTATTATAAACAATACATAAGTAAAGTCACTTGTGAAGCGGTAACAATAATTTGATTTTATTCGTCTTGAGGGGCCAAACGAAAAACACAAACTACTTTTTTTCTTTTTAAACCGTGTGCTGTTGTGATTTATAGCAAATTTATAGCATCTCTTTCGAAATAAAAATTTTATGCAAGTTCCCTTTTAGAGGGTGATTTTCACGCTTTTTTAAAACTATTTTTACAAAAAAGACCAACTTTATTTTCAGCGTAACGTGCTTACTTTATGCTAGAAACATTTTTAAAAACAAAAAAAAAGCTTTTTTAAAGAAATGTGCTTTATATTTTGGTTATTTCACGTTGAAATATTCGATTTGGAATTTGACGAAAAAGAACTTACTTTTTTAGCTACAACTCTGCTTCTACTGAGTATAAAGATTTTATACAGACATTTTTTTTTAATTTTTTATAAAGTATATTTTTATTGAATGCCTTTTTCGATAAAATACTTACTAGTTGTGTTATTTGCGTAAAACCGTCTAAAAACGTGTATTTTTTGTTAAAAAACGAACATATTCACTCTCAAATAACTCGAAAAGTATTAGCTTAGTCAAAAAACTGAATGGAATAAAACTTGCTACAATTAATCAGTTTATCCACTTGATAGATACTAGATAGTATTAGACTTATTGATATTATAGCTACCTAGCCTTATACAAAGTGGATTTAGAAAGTCCACATCTACATTAGACAACCTAGTGGATATTGAATCTGTAATTCATGGGTAATTTGGATGTGATAAATTATGTTTGGCTTATGGCTATCTTTTATTATATTGTATAACGCGTGCCATTTGGGGATTAGATATAAGAATTCTATTAAGTTAGTCAATTCCAGGAAACATAAAATTTATTAGTAATTTCCTATATAGACGAAACTTATTCGAATAGATAACGTCCTTTTAGACTCAAAAATCCAATTAAACGACATTCCTCAATGGTCTACTCGTTGCACTTTTCCTTATTGCAATCAATGACATCGCTAAATCACTTAACCCACTAGTCATTTAGAAATTAGAGAATTGGTCAAACACTACTGGCCTAGAATTTTCTCCCACTAAAACGAAAACAATAATCTTCAGTAAAACTCCAAAGAAGCACATTATACTACCAAAAATCTACCTCAAGAATTTCTTCTTCTACTTTTTCTTTTATATAGGCAGTACTGCCTGTTTTTCTTCAACGGTGCCTTTCATTCTGTCCCTAAATTGTCATTCCATCTTTTCCTTGGGCATCCTATACTTCTTCGGTCTAACGGTGACTTGTCCCTGGCTATTCTTATTATCCTTGATTCAGACATCCTGCTTATGTGTTGATTCCACTCTTCTTTTCTATTCTTTACCCAGGTATTTATATTGTCTACCCCACATATGCATCTGATTTCCTCCCTTCTTACCCTGTCCCGTACTCCTTTTCCAGCAATCCTTCTTAAAATCTTCATTTTGTTGGTATCCAGACATCTTTGTATTTTGCTTGCATCTGGTCTTGTTTTGGCAGTGTAAGTCATAACTGGTCTAATAACTTCAGTCAAATTACTTATATATTCGGTCCTTTGATTCCACTCTAAGGTATTTGTTTTTCCAAATTGTGTCGTTTAGGCATCCGGCCGTTCTACTGGCTTTAATTATTAGTCTTTAACCTCTTCTTCGATATTATTGTCGGCTGATAGATTAATTCCCAGGTATTTACTTTTATTGTCTAAGTCCAATTGGCATCTTATTGGTTCTTTGGATATTACTAAGCTTTTTGTTTTTGGGCTGATATTTTCATATTCATTTCTTTTGCGCTAATGTTGAATTCGTGCAGTAATCTTTGTAGGTCGTCTTCGCACTCTGCTACTAACACGGTGTCATCAGCGTAACAGAGTATTTTTATCTCTTTATCGCCCATTTTTTACCCTCTTTTTTCTTCACTTGTTTTATAATTGCATCCAGCGTTATGTTTAACAGTAGAGGGCTTAGTGAATCTCCTTGCTTGATTCCTGTGTTTGCTTCTATATGGGTTCTGTTATTATTCCATTGACTTCATTTCTATTTTATTTCGTACATAAAGGTTTTCTATCAGTTTTATAATATCCAGTGGTAAATTTTTGTCATATAGTAGGTGTATCACGTCTTTTAATTGTATTCTATCAAACGCTTTCTCTAGGTATATAAAACAGAAAAACCCTCGCTTGTTATACTCTAATGATTTCTCCGCTATTTGTTTTATCACAAAAACTGCATCGTTATGATCTTCCCCTTCTAAATCCTTGTTGTTCAACCGATATATTTATGCACGCCATTATTTTCTTCATCAGTATTTTTGTTGGGAGTTTCAGTATAGTGCTCCGTAAATTAATCCCTCTATAATTACTGGGGTCTGCCCTATCACTTTTCTTAAAGAACGCTATCATCTAAGTGGTACTCTATTCTTCTGGAATTCTTCCTGTATTTATTATTTTACTTATCAGGATATTCAGTTCTTTGTGAAGTCTCTCTCCTCCGTATTTTAAAAGTTCATTAGATACTCCATCTTTCCCTGGTGCTTTTCGATTTTTCATCTGTTTTAAGGCGTTCGTTATCTTCCTCTTTAATTTCTGTTTGCTCATCCGATTCTAATCCTGGTTTTCCAGTTCTTCATGATTAGCTGTTTGATACAGGTTTTCTAGGTAAGTTGTCCATGTATTTGTATCAATATGTTTTACTTCTACTATCAATTCCTTCATCTCTGCTGTTTGACCTCTTATCATTTTCCACATTTCCTTTTGCATCCCGTATAAGTCGTGCTCCATCTCTTTTGAAAATGCTTACCAATGTTCTGTTTTCTTCCTTCTTACTATTGAGTTTAACTCATTTCAAACTCTTTTATATTCTTCACATATGTTTGTCTCGTTCTTTTGAATTTGTATTCTAGCTAGATTTTCTTTTTTTTTGGCATTTTATTTTTATTTCTTCACAGATCCATGGGGTGTTCTCCTTTTCTTTCGTATATGTTTACTTATCTTACGATCTCCAAATGCGTCCGTTGCTGCCATTTTGATATTATCTCTAATCTTCCTCCAAATTTCTTCTATGTCTTCATCTGGTGTTATGTAGTTTTCGTTCAGTACTTTTTGCAGTCTTCTCTGGTATAAATCCCGTGTTGACAAGTCTTGTAGCTGTTTTACCTTTATTCTTGTCTCACATTCAATAGGGTCTTTTTTCCTGTTTTTTTGTAGATGTATTCTGATTTTTCCAAGTACTAGGTTGTGATCACTTCCGATATTAGCTGCACTTAAACATCTTATGTCTAGTACTTGAGAATGATGGATGTTTCTGTTTGTCAATATATAATCAATATCGGATCTGTGTGCTCTTGTATTTTTGAATGTATATTTTTCTTGATCTTTGTGTCTGAAGAACGTATTGTTTATTCGAAATTCGTTCTGAGAGCAAAAGTTAATAAGTAGTTCCTAAAGAGTATACAATAAATTATTCATAATTGATTAAATTCTTGGGAATAAAACTGGATAATCGTCTATCTTGGTAAGACAATATACACTCACTCCGCTCAACTTAATGAAAAATATCTCTCATAAACAATGGGATGTCGACGTCCAAACTCTTATGACTGTTTACTGAAATTTGGGTTTCAACCTGAGATACAGTCGGAAAAATGAAAGAATACCCATGAACGAACATATCGTCGGCTTACTGCCAAAACCAACTAACTCCACTTTTTAAATTTTGGGAAGTCTACCTTTTAAACTTTAATTTAAAATGAAAAATCGTCTGAATTTAAAAAATGAAATATATTTTTGAATAATGAATGCAACATATTTTTCAGCTCTTAAATTATTTTTTAAATTCAGACGATTTTTCATTTTAAATTAAAGTTTTAAAGGTGGATTTCTCAAAACTTTGAAAAGTGGAGTTGGTTGGTTTTGGCAGTAAGCCGACGATATAAAACACACTGTATTTTCCTGTCATCATGTCGCAAAGAAAATTGCCCAGCGCAAGTACATGTAATAATAATTATTACATGTACCTGTGCTGGCCAATTTTTTGTGTGACACGGTGACAGGAAAATACAGCGTGTTTTTTATGTTCGTTCATGGGTATTCTTTCATTTTTTCTACTGTACAATACGCTAAAGTGTTACGTTTGGCTTGTTCTCTTGTATGTAATGAAAGCATGGATAATAAAGGCCAGCTCCACTAACAAACTTGAAGTCTTTGAAATGAGGTGCCTGCACCGAATGCTTAAAATATCATCGACATATTGCGAGGAGAACGATATACTTGTCGGCAACTGGAACTCGAAGGAAATATAGAGGGTAAGAGAGGTCTAGAAAAAGATGTCATGGCTGGTTAATATTCGCCAAATGATATTAATGAAATTACTCTTAATAGAATAATGTAATCGTGACTATCTAATATCTCACCTGACAATACAATGCACGGTGGACGTCTACGCAGAAATACACGGCGCCTTTAAGAAGTAAAGTTAATAATAAATAATTCAATAATTATACTTAGTCACTATTTTCCCCCTAACTCGGAAAATATCAACGGCACGAAAAAACTTGGAAGAAATTGTTGGAAATCGCGATTGCAACCATTCATGAGTCCTTACCATTTTTCTCTCGAAGAGTTTAAAGTGGCCGAGCGGGTTACTAAGTCAATTTCATTTAAGTAAATACGTTTGCAATATCTCCAAACAAAATATACAATTATCAGAAGAGACTGTAATTAACGAAAATAACTACCTCTTTTTTTATCGAGATTATGAGGCAAATAAGAAATGTACAATATCTAAAATCACCGAGTGAGTATTTTTCTCGTTAAATAAATTTTTATTAAATAAATTATATTATTATACATATATATTATATAAAATTATTAAATAAACTTTAGAATATTTAATGATTTGTTTCAAGAATTCAAATTAGAAGACAAATTACAACTACAAAATTATTCTTGCTAATTTAAAAACGAGTTTAGAAAGTAATACATAGGTACACTCCAATAATTATTTTAAAGATTGCCATTGTTATCGTTGAATGAGAACTCAAATTTAAATGCATCAAAAGAATTAAATCATTTTTATTTTAATCCGATCGACCCGACCGACCCCAAATTCCGATAACCAAAGCTACCTGAATACGTCTCATCGTTGTCTCAGGTAAATTCAATCTCGCACCTAGAAAGCTGCTAACGCCATCTATTTCTAAAACCACTGGTGTCGTACATAAACGCTCATTTAGTTTCGTATCTTCCAGTATATTTATCAGTCAACGGTAAAACAATACTGTAAATTTCATTAAGATCGGTTTAATAGATTTTGCAAAATAAATTTTGGAATCCAGCTTTCGCAAAAAAAATTCATTTTTTCAAAATGTTACAGGACTGAAAATAAAGCAGATAGCAAGTTGAAATTTTTTTTGCTTATAGACGTGTACTGTACCTTTCATTTGCAATTTTCAAAATTAAAATCGATTAATTACCACGGCGTCAGAAAATTTTTGAAATAAACAATAATTTTTTGTGCTACGCGCAGGACAGCGGTATTCGATTCACACAAGTTGATTTCCACCAAAATTTCTTCCAATCTTTATCTAATATATTATTTTCTTACTCTATATTTTGTTGTATTTTAATATTTTAATTCCACAAAAATCAAACTAATTTTATTATTGTTTGTGAAATATTGTTTAAACAATTGCATATATTTAAAAATAATAAACTTTTATTATCTAAGTTAAAATATATGAACAAAGAAAGTTTTTGCTAATAAAAGTGTTATTTCAAAGGATAGAGTATGTGTTTTTATTTTGCAATAAACAAATTTATTTATTTATATCGAAATGTAATAAAAATTAAAATGTATCAATCATTATCAAAGGTCATTGGAATGCCCAATCAGAGCAAACTAACCGCTGTCCTGCGCGTAGCACCAATAATTAATGTTTATTTAAAAAAATTTCTGACGCCGTGGTGTTAATCGATTTTAATTTTGCAAAATTGCAAATGAAAGGTACAGTACACTTTTATACGCAAAAAAATTTTCAACTTGCTATCTGCTTTATTTTTAGTCCTGTAACATTTTGAAAAAATGAATTTTTTTACGAAAGCTGGATTGCAAAATTTATTTTGCAAAATCTGTTAAACCGATCTTAATGAAATTTACAGTATTGTTTTACTGTATCATAAAGTTTTTTAGGGTGAAATATGAAGGTCCTAAGTGTAGCATAAATGGTTGAAAAACGTAAAATGCGAATACTTTTTTTTGTATGTTTTTTTCACAATTATTGCTATTTTGCAACGGTGACTATTTTTTAAATTTTTAATCAATTCTATATTGTAGGAAATTTAATTACGCAACTTTTATGTCAGTACAACTTTTCTCGGAAATGATTACACAGGTCTGCGACCAAAAAATTGTTTAAAATTTAATAAGTGATTTTCACATTGTTCTCAACACTGATGCAGTGAAAAATAGTGAAAAAATTCCATCACGTACAGTTGTTTCACAAAATGATTAATAAAGAGTTATTAGGAGAAACCAGCCATAAGTGATTTTCATACTGTTTTCAACGCTGATTTCGGGAAAAATAGTGAAAACATTCTATTAAAGACAGTTATTTCACAAAATGATATAATAAAGAGTAATTATTATGAGAAAGCAGCAGTATTTTGTACACTACTACGACCCTGGCACGACCGATCCCATTCCATTCTCACAATTTGAACTGAACGATTTAGTAAGAGATCTAGGCCTTTCTAAAGAATCGGCAGAAGATTTAGGATCTAGAATAAAAAATAAACATATGCTGGTTCCGGATACATCTTTCTCTTGACATCGATGTGCGGAAAGGGAATTTGTATCTTTTTTCTCCCAAGAAGATGATCTGGTGTTAAGCAAACTCTGCTACTCAGACCACAAATGTACACTATGTGGTGATTTAAAAGTGATTTCAATGCTGCTTGGTCAACAAAGTGGCTATATAAAGTTCCCTTGCTTTCTCTATGAAAGGGTCAGTAGGGACAGAAAGCAACACTACATAAAAAAGATTGGGCCTGAGCGAAAGCTTACAAGTAGGAGTTTAAAATGTTGAGAGGAAAAGCTTTGTGGATCCCAAAAAGGTCATATTTACACCACTTCACATTAAGTTAGGGCTGCTTAAACAATTTGTCAAGGCACTGAATAAAGAAGGGAGTGTTTCAGATATCTTTGTGGACAGTATCCTGGTTTATCCACGGCAAAACCAAAGGAAGAAATCTTTGTAGGACCGGACATTAGAAAACTATTGAGAGATCCCAACTTTGTGAACAAAAATGAAAAGGCGACTTGGACATCTTTTAAATTAGGTGTTACCGGTTTCCTCGGTAACAAAATAGATCCAAACTACAAGACAATCGTCGCAGACATGATCGACAACTTTAAGAAGTTTGGCTGTAACATGAGCATTAAGCTTCACTTTCTCCACTCACATCTTTAGTACTTCAAGGCAAACCTTGGCGATGTCAGTGAAAAGCAGGGCGAAAGATTTCACCGAGACATTAAAGAAATGGAAAGAAGATACCAAGGAAAAGAAGATGGAACGCCAGCATGATAGCAGACTACTGCTGGATGAAGAAAAGAGATGATCCTCAACGAGTCTACAGCCGGAAAAGCAGTAAAAGAAGCTTCGACAGAAAGCGAAAGCGTTATTATAAGGACTTATGAGCTTAAAAATAAATGTAAGTGTAACGGCAATGTAGATTAGAACATGACTAATAAATAAAATAAATTTTATAACGTTGGATTACTTACATTTTGTTATTATACCCAAATATACCCCCTACTTTGTGAGAAATCCTGACGTGATAGACAAACATGATTTACATTTTTTAAATCAGCACTGAAAACTACATAAAAGTCAGTTATCAAATTTCAAACAACTTTAAAAAAATATATTTTTGCAGGCCTGTGTTATTTTTAAATTTATAATCAAAAAACCAAGAAAAAAATCGAATTTTTCCTTAATTTTTTGACATTTTGATTATTTAAACAATGTTCCGGACCTTTTTGAGAGGGAGGATAACTCAAATATTATTATTTGATCCATTTTCAAGCAATTTCTGCAAAAAAATTTGAGTCACCTCTCAACGTCCAAATGTACTAATATTTTTACAGATGCGCCCTGATCTATATGTAGAAAATTTAATTAGGCAACTTTTATGTCAGTAAAACTTTTCTCGGAAATGAATACTTAAGTTATAATTAAAGACGAAGAAAAAAATCGAATTTATCCTTCATTTTTTGACATTTTGATTATTTAAACAATAGACCAGTAAGGATCTGTGACAAAACGTCTATTTTTGGATGTGAAAGGTGGCATTCGGATTTTTGCAGATAAAGTTAGGTGACACCTTCAGTAATAATAATTGACTTATGCTCCTTCTCAAATATGCCCGGAACATTAATAAAAAAATTAAAATATTTAATAATTTCGAAAAACGTCGATTTTTTTCTGCTTTCTTTGCTTATAACTTTAAAACGATTCGTTTTGGAACAAAGTCGTACAGAAGTAAAATAAAGATAATTGAATTTTGTATGATATACGACTAGTCAAAAATGTCTTAACGTATTACCTTTTCTGCAATATAGCAATAAATACATAATAAGGGGGCAAAATACGCCTGTTGTTATTCAATGTTTTTAACCACTTTGGTGGCACTTAGAACCTTATTAATTCGCTTAGGATATTCTGTGTAACATACTTAAACCGTGTACCAAATTTCATTAAAATCGACCTAATAGATTTTGCATAATAAATTTGCAATCTAAATGTTTTTAAAAAAGTTCAAATTTTTAAAAATCTTTCTGAACAAAAAGTAGACCATTTAGAAGTTGTCTAATTTTTTTACATATAAAGAGGGGCTTTACCTATCTAATACACTTTACATAATTAAAATCTGATTATTTAAGGGGCCTCAGCAATGTTTTAAACTTATAAACAATTTTTTGGCTTATAAACAAATAGCTTTGTTTAATAATAAAAAAATTAATTTTTAGCAATGCAAATAACTAAAACCGGTATAGTTTGACTTAAACTTTCAAATGCTGTCAGCAGAATTGCTATTTTGTTTTTTAATCAAAAGTTATTCGCGTTCAAAAATTGCAATTTTTCGAATTTTTGAAAGTTTCACTGCGTTTATCTCGAAAACTATGCATCCTACGAAAAAACTTATAAGAACATTTTTTGCTTAGAATTACCCAAGAAATACAAAAAAATGTTTTATTTTGCGAAAAATCGATGTTATGTAATTCCTCAAGTTCTTTGTTTATAACAATCTTATCGACATCCGAATCAACTGTTACCCAAAAAACCGTGTTCTACGGGTCAAAAAATACATTAAAATCTTGGGTAAGTCCATCTAAATAAAGGACCCCCTCCTGGCCACAGGACTAATTTGTTTATAAACCAAAAAATTGTTTATAACTTTAAAACATTGCTGAGGCTGCTTAAACAATCCGATTTCAATTCTGTAAAGTGCATTAGATAGGTGGAGTTCTTCTTTATATGGAAAAAAATGACAAATCTTTGTATGTTCTAGTTTTTGTTGTGCAAGGTTTTAAAAATTTTAATTTTTTAAAAAAAGTTTAGATTGCAAAATTATTATTCAAAATCTAGTAAGTCAATTTTAATGAAATTTGGTGTATGGTTTTAGCACATTACAAAAATTTTCTAAGCGAATTAGGAAGGTTCCAAATGTAACCTAAGTGATGGAAAATCATTGAATAAGGACAGGCTTGTTTGCCCCCTTATTTTATATTTATTGCTATTTTGCAGCAAGGGTGATAAATTAAGACATTTTTAACCAATCGTATCTAATAGAAAATTTAATTATATTTGTTTTATTCTTATACGACTTTGTTCCAAAATGAATCGTTTTAAAGTTATAAGCAAAAAAACTAGAAAAAAAAACGAAATTTTTTGAAATTTTTTAATATCATATTTTTTTATTAATGTTCCGGGCATATTTGAGAAGGAGCATAAATCAATTATTATTAACGAAGTTATCACATAACTTTATCCGCAAAGATCTGAATGCCACCTCTCACATCCATCTAAAAACAGATCCTTTCTCGTCTACAATGTTCCGGACCTTTTTGAGAGGGAGGATAACTCAAATGTTATTATTTGAGTTATTTTCAAGCAGTTTCTGAAAAAAAAATTTGAGTCACCTCTCAACGTCCAAATGTACTAATATTTTTACAGATGCGCCCTGGTCTACTGATATAATGTCAATATTATTTAAGAGCTTCTTCTTACAGTTCCCTGTCCGATTATCGAATGTTGGCGGTCGTATTGGCAATAATAACTTTGTTTACGACAGCTCAACATATTAGCTCAACATAGGGGTTGCCAAGTTCTTGAAAATTTCAAGATCTTGTCTTGCTCTTGTCTTGATTTCAAGACAAGTTTAAGACAAGAAGTAGGTAAGTTTAGATTTCAAGACAAGACAAGAAATTTTATATCAATACCAAGATTTCTTGTCAAGATAACAAGAAATCTTGAAATATCTTGACTAATAATAGAAACTCTAAATAGTACATTATATCGAAATTGATAAGAATTTAATTAAGGTAGATAACAATTATTATGGAGTCAACGTCTAGCCGATTTCTTGGCTTTGTTATTGTTAAAGCTGCTCTTGAAAATAGCTTTTCCGCAGGTACAGACGTTGCTGGCGTTCCGAGAACATTTTCTATAATGACAGGTAGACATTTTCATGTCATCTCCAACAATCATTGAAAAAAGTGTTTATCAGATATGTACTGACAAAATTTACTGATCAGAACCAATTCTTTATCTAGCATCTTGCAATGGTTTAAATTTTCGGACATCTTGGAAATTAGTGCACCTTATGTAACGCACAGCTGAATCTTATGTTTGTGCGCCACAGTGTTGCCATGCCATTTCTTTCATAATTTCAATGAATGTTAAATGTACCTACAAGAATAATAGAATAAGAACGTTTACTTCTCCGTCATTATACTAGGTAGAATGACTAGAACGACAATGAGGTGTCAAATGAAAGCTTATAATCCAAGGATAGTACTAAAGATAAGAAATTAGACCTAGATTGTCTGTCCCTAAAAAAATAAGCGTTATATTGGGGATTTCTAATGTCGACATTAAAAGTTGCACTATTTTTTTTTCTATAAAACATTTTGATCTAAAACTTACCAGAAAACTTCTTTGTACTCTCTACTTTCAAATAAACGTAATTAAAAAGCTAAATTTTAAACTTCGTCACACAGCTTTTGCGATTAAACTTTGAAATGCACAAATCCGCACCTTTTTCTTTGAAAAATTCAAAACCTTTATCAAGATAAGGATAAAAACTTGAAGCAGGTACCCTTTTCTTCAGAAATGTTAGAGCTATATACTGTAAAAATTTCAGAAAAAAAATATTAAAATGGAACAGAGTTGTAGCGAGGTAAACGCAAAAAACGTGATTTCATTTTTTTTTATTTTTAGGTTAAAATTGCGATTTTGGCAATGTTCCCCCACATAAAATTCAAAATAAACCTCATTTTCGTTTTCAGCACTCTCGAAAATATAAAGTATGAATAAAATTAGCCATTCACCCCTCCGTGGTCAGTATCTAGAAAACATAGCGCTTTTTTGAAGGTGTCCCGCTCGTGTATAATATCACAAAAAATTGTAACGTGATAGTATGAAAAAATAGAGGATACGGCAACGGTGTTACAAGTGATGGTCGGATCCAGTGCCAAAATCTACACTGACATATTAGGGTGCACTAACACCCAAGATGTCCAAATTTTCTATGTTATCGCAAAATATAGTTAAAGCATTTTTTACACGTAAACCCCATGTTAGCATCTCGAAAGTCAAATGCCATCTTGTAAGCACATCTAATTTTGGTATAGTTATCTTAACAATTTTTGGCCTCACAAGTATTGTTAATTTAAGTTAAAAGTTGCATTTGTTCTGAGCTTTTGATTTTTTTACAAGGTATCTAATTTTACTTACAGGAGAGATGAAATTTAAAGCAGTATCATTTATATCATTTTCTACTTCGATCTCATCCTCTCATCCAATTGTTATGAATGCCTGGACAACTAAGTTTGGAATAATGAAACATATAAACTGCTTATTTTATTAGCACACAACGCAATAAAAAGTTCGCCGGGGTATCACCGGACAGGGTAATCAAGAAATTTCAAGATCTTGCAATTTCTTGAGTCAAGACAAGATATAAGATGCCAAGAAAACGTCAAGACAAGATTTTTTAAAATTTCTTGATTTTTTCTCAAGACAAGACAAGAAGTTAATATCAAGACAAGAATTATTGTCTTGTCGACCCCTAGCTCAACAGATTAGGGATGGTCTCTTGATACCACTCTCATAGATTTCGCAGCCAGGATGTTCTTCTTTGGCCTCGGCCCCTTCTTCCGACGATTTGGGTCTGTATTCTGAGGTGTAGAACTTGTAGCAGGGTATAGCCCCCTGCGTGTCTCATTACATGGCCGAAACACTGTTACCCTCGAATTTTTATTGTTGTTGTTATTTCTGTGCTCTCTTTTGTTCGACGTAAAACTATTTCATTTATTATTCGATCAACCTCCAACTTTTTGATTAGTGTCTCTGTAAGGGTCCAGCTCTCCATTTCATACAGCAATGTAGAGAATATTTAGCAGCGTATTAATTTGATCGTAAGGTTTAATAATAAGAATCTCTATTAATAAGGATTTTCTTTAATTTATAGAAGGCGGCTCTGGCTTTTTCAATGCGTATTCTTATTTTTTGTATATATCCCAGTTATCGTTAACGTTTGCGCCCAAGTGCTACGTCTGGATCTCACTGCTGGATGGATTTGAAACCTGGACGGGCTCTACATAGTTGGACTAATAGAACGCCCAACCAGTGGCAACGCGTGACTTTTTCTAAAGTTTTACCAAAACCAGATGTAAAAAAATCTTATTTAAAAAAAAATTATTTTAAACCTCGCAAATATAAGTTTTTGTTTTCAATCTTGTGGGATAAAATTAAACAAATCACCATTCCCAAATTATATGTATGTAATTATGTACATTATATGTAATAGGTATAACAATAAATAATAAACAAACTAAACATAATATGTTATAATAATATTATTATTCTACCATAAAATTCACATAACAAAATGAACAAGTTGGAAAAGAACAAATTTTGAAAATTATTGTTTATATTTTAACTCTTCCATTTTAGTGCAGTCACTGAAGGTTTTCACCCCCGATTTCGTTGAACCTCGATCGATTTTTATGAAAATTGGTGAGCAGTTAGAGGATACCTCAAGGAACAAAGGTGATATTATGCCAACTTGCGCGTTTACCCTGGGGGTGGATGCCACCCCTTTTCTGGGGTAAAAATTATTTTATTAAAAATAATACCATAAATCGATAGTGGAACAAATTATAAGCAAAATTTGTTGTATTAAGTTATTAACATAAATCAATACTTTTGGAGTTATTAAAGATAAAAATTTTTATTTTTCTTAAAAAATGCATGTTTTAAAGCTGTTTTTCACGTATAACTCAAAAACTATTACCTTTTACAAAAAAGTTATACTTAGCAAAATTGAAGACAATAAAAAATTTAATACACTATTTACTCAAAGTACTAAACTAATGTTAATTCAAAGTAAGTTATGGATATTTGAATGTATATTTTGTTCGATGAGTACTCAAATCTAAATATTCAAGCTTAAATAACGGGAAAACGATGCATTTTATAAAAATATACCTGCTAAATACTTATCAAAGTACTTCAGAATACTTAACAAATGAGCTCCGGAAGAAGTTAACAGCATCAAAATTAAGCAAGTTATGATGAAACTAAGAGAGCCCTTTCAAATTTTTTAGGAAAAAGTGAAAAATAAAACATACGTCATTTCCACAAAAATTAAAATTTATAGTAATCCTTACAATAATTTCTCTGTATTAGCATAAGTAATGAATTTAACAATTTTCACCGGTTTAGAATGCATATTTTTGAAAAAAAGATCTAATTTAAAAAATCAGAACTTTTAAATTTATCGTCATTTTCATTTGCTTTTGATAATAACTATAAAAATACTCAATATATGTAAAAAGCTTTAAATAACCAAAGTTTAGTTTTTCTATATTAAATATTATACCTTTTTACCATTTCTGTAGGGTGAAAAATAACCGAGATAGAAACGTTTAAAGCTTAAATTTTGCTGCGAGAACCATGTAACCGTGGCCATTTAATCTTTGATTTTGAAAAAAGTAAGGGGTTTAGAAGATTAAATTCAACGCGTTTTACTAGCCTTTCGAATTACCTTTCAAACCGTTTTTAGGTGAACCTGATATCTTAAAAATTAATGGAGTTATTAAAAAAAACGATAACATTTTTTGGAAAATTTTTTAAAAGATAAAATTTGAAAAATTTTTTGAGCATAAATTTTAATGCTATTAACTTGTTCGGTATCTCACTTGATAGATATTTCTAAGTACTTTCACAAATATTTAATAAGTTTATGTTATAAAAGGCATCATTTTCCCGTAATTTAAGCTTGAATACTTAGATTTGGGTACTCGCCGAAAAAAATATGCATTCAATTACCTATAACTCACTTTTATTTAATATTAAAAGGTTTTTTAGTAAGGGGTTTATTTAATTTTTTATTAGCTTAACTTTTGGTAATAATAACTTTTTTGTAAAAACTTATAGTTTTTGAGTTATCTATGAAAAATCGGTTAAAGACATGCATTTTTCTTACGAAAAATTAAAAGATTTGATCTCTAATAACTCAAAAAGTTTTGATTTATTTTAATAACTTTATACAGTCGAACCCGCTTATTGGAATAGCCTTCGTGCCAAGCAAAAGTATTTCTATAACAGGGATATTCTAATAACCGATCATATGTGGCTAGTAAAAACGTTTTGGGACCTCAAATTTCTATTCCATATACCGGGATATTCCTTTAACAGGTATTCTAATAAGCGGGTTCGACTGTATAACAAATTTTGCTTAGAATTTGTCCCTCTATCTAATTATGGGGTTATCTATGAAAAATCGGTTAAAGACATGCATTTTTCTTACGAAAAATTAAAAGATTTGATCTTTAATAACTCAAAAAGTTTTGATTTACTTTAATAACTTTATATAACAAATTTTGCTTAGAATTTGTCCCTCTATCTAATTATGGGGTTATTGTTAACAAAATAATTTTCACCCCGAGAAGGGGTGGCATCCACCCCCAGAGTAAAAGCGCAAGTTGGCACCATGTCACCTTTATTTCTTGAGATATCCTCTAACTACTTTGCAATTTTCATACAAATCGATGGAGGTTAAACGAAATCGGAGGTAATAACTCATATCCACCTTCAATGACTCCACTATTTAAAATTATATACAGTCACCGGCACAAAATTCCGCCACCAAAAAATTTTGATTAAGTTTGAAAATTTATAACTTTATTATTTGTACTCCGATTTTTAAGATTCTTGCATCAGTTTGTAGGTACATGTATTGATGTCGTTTGTTATTATCCCGGTAACAAAAAATTTTTGCTTAGATGGCATTATACGGGGGTGAATGAAAGTGTTGTTTTTTCTCCTAAATTTAAAAAATTCTGTGGAAAAATTGGAGGGCTGATTTTGTTTCATACTCCTTTTGTATTATCCTGGAGGTATCACTAAGGTTTTGTTTTTTGAATTATTCAAATATCTCCTTTCTTGTAAGAGCTGTAAATAAAAACACTGCTTTGAAGGTCAATTTAATTAAAAATATCAAAAGCAGTAAAATTAACAAAACAAAACAAAATTAACAACAAAACAAAACAATTCAATAGCGGATATGTCAACCTCTTGCAGCAGCGACTGCTCGAAATCTGTTTAGCATCGAATAAAGATGTGTTATCTTTGCCTGGGGAATAGCCCGATATTCCTCTACCAGGGCCATAACTGTACCAAATTTTCTGGAGGCCTAGGATGACGGCGAATATCTTTTTTAATTCATCCCATAAATATTTAATAGGATTGATATCTGGGCTGCATGCGGGCCATTCCAATCTTATCAATCCAACCTCTTTTTTATGAGTCAATCAGTGTTTTTATTCACAAAAAATGGTACAGCGATTTTAGCGATTCCTCCGGGATAATATGACAGGACTATGAAACAAAATCAGCTATTCCATTTTTCCACAAAATTTTTAAAATTAGGAGAAAATACAACGCTTCAATTCACCCCTCTATAATGCCATGCAAACAATTTTTTTTTGTTACTGGAATACTCACAAACGACATCTATACATGTACCTACAAACTGGTGCAAGAATCTTGAAAATCGGAGTACAAATAATAAAGTTATAAATTGTCAAACTTAATCAATAACTTTGGGTTGCACAATTTTGTGCCGGTGAGTGTATAAAAAAATATACAAGGAGAATGACTTTTCAAGTAGTTTATCAATTACGCAATACGTAGCAACACTCTTCCATGTTTAAATGTACGCACACTGTAATCTGTAATAGGTACTAAACCAACGTTACCAATCCAAAAAATGGTTAGAATACTGAATTAGGTACTATTAACAAATATTTCTGTCGGTAAAAAATATAAATGGAATTATTTCATTGTAGTCATAAAATATTTATTTGCAAGATTTTTAACTGTTACCAATGGCAACAGTGGTTACATGGACGCTTCTCCAGTGCGACCAACGCAAAAGTCTTAAGGAAAATGAATACCCACCCACAACTATTCCGAACTATTAAGATGAGAAAAACGGCTTTTCTCGGTTATATAAAGGCGCCTTCTAGTGCCCTTAGAATCGGGACAGATAATGTCAAGATAATAGATTTGTTTCGATATAATCCAGATTGCACTACATAGTCAGTGAATATTCATTTCAGAGGAATTTATGTATCTTGCATTGCCTCAATTTTGTTTAAATGATTACCTGTCTGTTGCAGTTGACATCCATAATCTATTATTGATCGTAATATTATTTTGTGATAGAGTAAAGCAGTATCTGGATCTGTCCCCCTCTTTGTTTAAAAAAAGTTAGGTTTTCCATTTTAGTGGGAACTTTTCATTTTAATTTTCCATATCCAACAATAGTTTTTCTGATTATAGCACCATCTATCCATAATTCGACACATTGTCTCGAATAAAAGTTTATTTTTACGCAAGGAACCCAAATCTGCAATAAAAAATGGGGGCTCCTATTTAACATTTTAATGTAACCCCCCACCCAACTCCGTGGGTGGTCGTGTTTGATGTCATTTGATAGATTTTCAGAGAATATTGAACACGTATTTTTCAGTTTTTTGATCTGATGTTTATTCGATAGATTTTTGAAAAATATCGAACACGTATTTTTTATTTTTTCGATCTGACGTTCATTTCGCGAAACATTCGCTTTTTTTGTGAAACTTTGTGACTCGTTCATTTCTTACCTCCCGTTCAAAATATCAGATTTTTAAAATATACACTTCTGTATGTTCTTACCTTACTTTTCGGGCCCCCCTTAATGGACTCCTCTGTATTAAGAGTCCATATATGGTAGGGGTACATTTACAGGGTACAAGGTTTCTCCCCATGTGTTTTTCTGACGCGCTCGAGTAACTGCAAAAATCCCCGCTTGGGCTCCCCTACCATTAGAATATTTATAGAATTATCTGTTTTTTTTTGATAATTTGGTGAATGCAACGCAAATTTTCGTAGTAGTTTTCCATCGATTGTAGGCCAAGTTATTTCACATAATGACTAATAGATAATTTACGTTTTTTACGATTATTTGTTTCTGATAGGTGTGATATAAATAAAAAATTAGTAAAAAGATTTTAAACACCAGACAAAGTATTATTAAAATTAAAATATTCTAAAATTATTTATTACCTAGATAAAAAAATATAAACAGAGAGCAAATAAACATTAATTATTGACAAAAACAATGAATTGCATAACTTTATATTGATTAAGCACTAAAGGATGTCCTTTAACTTAAAAGTTTCTATTGTAGTTTTTAATGCAGTCACGCTTGTGTTGGTTTTATATTTTCTATGGATGGTATGCTTTAGGTTTCACTAAAAAGGGATACTGGATCATACATTCATGGTCGACCTTCGCAAGCGAGCAATCAAACTAGACAATTTCGAACAATAGCTCTTCTTCTTCTTAGATCAGGCTAGACTTTTTAAATCTCTGGTTGTTGGTCGTAAGACCTTTGAATCATACTTGGTTTTTTTCATTAAACTCTAATAATAGTCTGGGCAGATTATCGATGAATAGGCCATTTTTGGGAAAAGTTATTTACCAGCAATTTTATTGCTGGAATCGAATCTTATGATTCTATATATTAATAATATAGGTATGCAAAGTCCGCAAATGGTGTGCTACTCTTTTAATAAACAAAATGGCGCCCGAAAATCGTGTTTTTTTCAATTTTTGCTCTATAACTCCAAAGATTTTAACTTTACACCAAAAACACTCAAATAAAAATTCACCGCACTTAAATTTTGCATACAAACGTATTTTTCCCGATTTACTTCGATGAAAATTTTCCCCGGAAAATGCGGGTTTTTCCAACAAAATTTTTAATTTTCAACTAAAATTTTAGATAAGTAATTGTTTATCAATAATTAAATAACTTGGTAATATAAAAGATCTCTTCGCATAGACTATAATTCCAGAAGCCGATGGAAATTCAGTGAACAGTTTAGCAACAATTGAATTGATAATTAAAAATTTACGGTCACTATAATAACCAGAATAATTATGATACCTAAAAATAACTATGATTTTTAAATAAAAAGACACTGTACCTATCTAATGTAGTTTACAGAATTGAAATTGGACTATTTAAACGGCTTCAAGAATATTTTGAAATTATAAACAATTTTTTGGCTTATAACCAAATAGAATATCTAGTGAAATATTAAATTAAATTAAAACATGAAAACGGTATTGGAAATAAAACTGCAGGACGCTTCTTTTAAAAGAAAAAACGTTTAATTGGGATAAGTGGTTCCTGATATACAACCGGTCAAAGTTGACCAGCATTTACGGCAAAGATATAAACAATAGGATCATAACTTTCAAACCATCACCTTTTTATTTTAGTCCTATTTCTCTACACCAATTTTCATATGTTTAAAATACTCATAACCTATATTATTATAATAAAAACTATCGACATTACGAGTGAAAATTGCCAAAAATAGCAAAACTCCAATCAAAAATTAGGTTGGAGAAAATGTCTCAAATTTTAAAATCGGTATACGTTAAAAAAATGCATTCTCTCGGCTTCCCATGGAGCAATTTTCTTCATTCTTTTTTTTTCCCAAGTAACTCGAGTAGAGCCATCTAACTAACGCATTATTAAATGTCAAAGTTGCTTTTGATTTGCTATAATAAATTAATTTATTTATTATAACAAAAATTTTTAATTTGTTTATATAAAGATTGTTTAAATAATTATACAACTTTCAAATGAGAATATTTGTGTTTTTAACGTTAAAAGGTACACTTGTAGTAAGTTTATCTAAAAAAAGTCTGCAACTGGAAAAAATATGTAGTTTTATTTTCTTATAAATAAATAAATCTATTATAACAAAACAAAAGCAAGTTTGACATTTAATAATGCGTTAGGTATATGGCTCTACTCGAATTACTTGGGAACAAAAAAAGAATGAAGAAAATTGCTCCATGGGAAGCCGAGAAAACGCATTTTTTTTAACGTATACCGATTTTGAACTTTGAGATAACATTTTCTCCAACCTAATTTTCACTCGTAATATCGATAGTTTTTATTATAATAATATATGTTATTAGTATTTTAAAGATATGAAAATTGGTGTGGAGAAAGAGGACAAAAATAAAAAGGTAATGGTTCGAAAATTATGATCCTATTGTTTATATATTTGCCGTAAATGCCGGTCAACTTTAACCGGTTGTATCTCAGGAACCCCTTATCACAATTAAACGTTTTTGCTTTTATAAGAAGCGTCCTGCCGCTCTTTTTCCAATACCGTTTACGATTTAATTTAATTTAATATTTCCCGAGATATTCTATTTGTTTATAAGCCAAAAAATTGTTTTTAATTTTAAAATATTCCCGAGGCCGTTTAAATAGTCCAATTTCAATTCTGTAAATTACATTAGATAGGTACAGTGTCTTTTTATACAAAAATCATAGTTATTTTTATGTATCATAATTATTGTGGTTATTATAGCGACCGTAAAATTTTAATTAACAATTCAATTGTTGCTAAACTGTTCATTAAATTTTCATCGCCTTCTGGAATTATAATCTATGCAATCTATGTGAAAGGAGATTTTATATTACCAAGTTATTTAGTTATTGATAAATAGAGAGCGGAATATATGCAAAGTGCATATAGATGCATATATTGCATATTTTCAGACAACAAACACAACATTGCATATTTAAGCTAAACACGATTTATTTTGCATATTTTAAAAATAAATTATATAAAAGTTTAAAATTTTCCTCTCTTAGTTGGAATTTTATAACTTCGATATGAACGAGCTCGTTATTTATCTATCTATCGCTCATCTGGACTTTCCCATTACTACCTGAATTTAACAATTATGGGTGTTCCCAGAAAAATATTATTTTATTAGCGTAGCAAGTCGTAGGTACCTACCTGCTTTTAAGGGTCTAATAATTATTTTGTCAGTTTCCGGCCAACATTTGTTTAAAGTAAACGTTGTATCATATTTAGTGTTTTTGAAGTGATTGGTATATATTAAATTTAAATATGTCTACCATTCAAAAAAGTGCTTGGATAAAGTGTTTTCCCGAGTTAAAGCTAAGTGGAGACAAAGTATTTTGCAAGGCCTGTTCCAAAATCGTAAGTTACATTCATTTTCACATTTCATTTTTTAAATGAGGAACTGACAAACAAAAGCATCATGTCCCACAAAAGAAATTTTTCTGTAAAGATTGTTTTTATTCGACAAATTCGCTTTTACTTCTATAAAGACGGACATAGAGAGAAGCATCAAAATACAAAAATCCATCAAATTGTAGACAATTCCACTTTTGTTCTTCAGCTTAAGTAACGTACTTTGTTCTTTAAGTAACGTACAAATTGCTAAAGAACTTATGTTTATAAAAGTTAATTTTAGTTTTTTTACCAGATCTAATAAAGTCATTAGAACAAAGGAATTTACAATTAAGTGATTCGGTTAATCTTGTTAACACTTTTTCTGCTCATTGTCAAAAAATTCCCGGAAATACAGGGATTACAATTAGAAATAAATTAAAAAATGTTTTAGAAAAAAATGAGGGCTTCGATTGTTTGAGGAAAGTTGTACGTATTTTTGAAGGCAACTTTTCTGAAGATCTTACGACTTAATTATGTTGTTTTATTTTTGAGTATTTTTAATATGCATTTGCATATTTAGACAAATTTAGAAAAAATACCTGCATATTTGTAGTAAAAGTAATGCATATATATGCGCATATTTTGGTAATGTTGTGTTGCATATATTCCGCTCTCTATACATCACCTAGAGACTTACAACTTTTTGCATTGTGTTCAGGATGACGTCAGGAAAAAGTCTACTATACAAAAATGGGTGGAAATCAATAATTGCACTTTAAAGTGCATAAAATGCACCCAAAAGTGCATATTCATGTCAAAATATAAGTATCCGAAGGGCCAGATTTTGTTATTCAGGGGATTTTTGGAGTGACTGAACACGAATAAGCAATCAGAACCGACTCCCAATGCACCTGGTGCCCAGGATTGCTGCCAAGGCACGTAATCTGGAGTTTCAATGGTCTTCGGCTCCAAATTCATGCAAACACATTGCTTGGGAGTTTTTAGGATGGCTGAATGTCATAAGAACTGATCCCCAGAGCACCTGGTACCCAGACTGCTGAGGCACGTCATCATGTGGAGTTTCAAATTTTTTCGCCACTCAATTGATTCAAACAGATTACTACGGGATTACTGGGGTTGCTGAATATGGATATGACATCAGAACCGACCCTTTGAGTACCTAGTGCCCATGGTGACTGATATGCACGTCATCCTCTGAAATTTCGAAGGTTTTCGGTTTTTGGAGGTTAGTTCTAAACGTGTATTCGTGTTCAGCAACCCCAAAAACCACACTGGTAATCTATTTGAATCAATTTAGTGTCGGAAAGCCTTGAAATTCCATATTATGACATGCATATCAGTCACCCTGAGTACTTGGTGTTCCGAGGGTCGGTTCTAATGTCATATTCGTATTCAGCAACTCCAAAAACAACCCCTGAGTAATCTGTTTGCATCAATTAAGTGCCGAAAATCCTCAAAACTCCAGATGACGTACCTTAGCAGTAATCCTCAGTACCAGGTGCTTCAGAGGTCGTGTTCAATGACCCCAAAAACATCATCAATAACAAATTCTGGCCCTTAATATACTTATTTTGTCATGTTTATGCACTTTTGCATGCATTTTATGCCTTCGAAAGTGCAATTATGTATTTCACCCACTTTTGTGTAGCAGACATTTTGCTGACGTCATGTCATCCTGAACACATAGGTGCTGTATTTAAAAATCGATTTAATTTGTGCTAAATGTCATGATCTAGTTTACTGAAGTTCATTAAATTGTCCGAGACTTTTTTATTAATATTCTTGATTATTTTATTGGTTTTTATTTGCCCTCTTTATTTCTTTTGATGATTACCTATCACACTTCTGAACCTCGTTTTTTATAGAATCTTTAGTGATGTCACAGAATAGTTCTGAGCCTACAAAGGTTTCTCTCGAGAATTAAAAATGAATAACCATTAGTCTCGTATTAGAATAACCTTAGTCTCAGCAACCGTTATGGCTTGCAAATTGTAGAGGCCTCGGAGGTGTTACCAGAGAAGGTTTCCATTGTTTTTCAATCTGGTAGGATGTATAGTAACATTTTTGGATGTTGTTTTATGTGCTATTATATTGAAAACTTAGTTTATTGCTAGTAGTTGCCGCTAGGGCATCTATGCCATTTCGTTCGTTGAAATCCGTGACTGCACGCCGGGGTTTGTCCTAGTTGGGTCAGAGAGAGCAGCATATGTGCCTCCTGATGAAACACTAATAAGTTTCGAAACCGGTAGAGGTGCTTGTTGCACTCTCTGATTGAACTGGAACAATGATGCGACTGTAGTTTCGTGTTGCAACGAAATTGAATATGGTTACTCATTTTTCATTCATTTTTCATTCATTTTTCATGTTTCATTCATTTTTGATTTACATGTTTACTCTGATTGGAGTACGAACGGAACCATTATCGTTGGAACTTTACCGCGCTGAGCAGATGGAACGTGAATTATAAATTTTAAAATTTCCTAATCTTCTTTAGTCTTAGCATCCGTTATGGCTGGCAAATTGTAGAAGCCTCGGAGGTGTTGCCAGAAAAGGTTCCCATTGTTTTCAATCTGGTAGGATGTAGAGTAACATTTTTGGATGTTGTTTTATGCTATTAGATTGACAACTTAGTTTTTTGTTTCTCTCGAGCTTTGTTTCACCAACAAATCTAATCGTTTATTCCTATGCAACCCTTCATAACCCAGCATCCATATTAGTACTCTTTATTATTTTTTGCTTGTTTGTTGAGGAGATCTTTATAGTTGCTCACCAGTTTTGATTTGGTGAGTGAAATTACACTTTGACTGTAAGATTTAATATAATTACATGTCTGCTCAAAGACTCCCGATCCAGAAAAAGGGCAGTTTTAGATCCATCAGTAAACCAGATTAAGTCACAACTAATATTTGGGACTTTTTGTTCGTTAGAAGGTATAATTGTGTTAATCTTCTCAGTGAAGATTAGTTCTGGTGTCATCATATCTGAGTTCATCATAAAGGTGGATTCCTTAAGTATAGTTCCAGCAGTATTTCTGTGGCTATTCAATAATATAATTAGGCCTCCAAGTATTCTTCTTCTTCTTCTTCAGCCTTCAGTAATCCAACTTTGGACATAGGCCTCCCCCAATTTAATCCAGTGTTGTCTATTTTGCGCCACCTGTTTCCAGTTGTGTCCTCCAAACTTCTTTACGTCATCGGCCCATCTCATTTGTGGCCTTCCTCTACTTCTTCTTCCTAACCACGGTCTCCATTGTTTTATTTCGTGATTCCATCTTTTATCCTTCAGTCGAACATTGTGTCCTGCGAAGCTCCATTTTAATTTGGCAGCACGTTCTCCTGCGTCTTTTACTTTCGTTTTGCCATATATTTGTTTTTTTGTTTATGAGCCTCACCCCGAGCATTGATCTTTCCATCGCTCTCTGTGCCTTTACTATTTTATCCATATTAGCCTTGGTGAGTGTCCACCTCTGTGAACCATACGTAAGTATAGGGAGGATACACTGATCATAAACTCAGGTTCTCAAATATTGTTCTATTTTAGTGTTTTTCAAGATCCAACTCAGTTTTCCAAATCCTGCCCACGCTAACCTTATTCTTCTAGTAATTTCGGCAGTTTGATTTTCTTTGTTAACTTTGATTATCTGTCCCAGGTAGATGTATTCGCTTACTGTTTCTAAATCTATGTCATTCAACGTTATTTTTGTAATGTTCGGTGTATTCGTCATTACTTTTGTTTTTTCCAAGTTCATCTTAAGACCTACTTTTTCCGAAGCTTGAAATAGTTGCGTCATCATGGTCTGCAATTCTTCGAAACTTGTAGCGAATATTACAATGTCGTCAGCATATCTCAAATGACTCAGTTTTCTTCCATTAACATTTATTCCTTTATCTACCCAGTTAATGTCTTTGAACACATCTTCAAGTCCCAGTGTGAACAGCTTTGGTGAAATAACGTCTCCCTGGCGAACTCCTCTGTTGATTGGTATAGCTTTGGTTTTCTCATCTATTTGTATTTTCATTGTAGCTTTCTTATAAATATTATGTATGAGCATTCTGTATCGAGAATCTATCCTGCAGTTGTTCATAACTCTCTCTATTGCCCAAAGTTCTATGGAGTCGAATGCCTTTTCATAATCAACGAAGCCAATGTATATAGCCTATGTATAAGTTCAAGTGATATTCATTGGCTTTCTCTATTAGCGTTCTGACTGTAAGAAGATGATCCACTGTACTGTAACCCTTTCGGAATCCTGCCTGCTCTACCGGTTGATAACTATCAAGCTTCGACGATAGCCTATTAGTTATTACTCTCATAAACAGTTTGTACATTTGTGACAACAGGGAAATTGGCCTATAGTTTTTCTCCCCTGTCTCCTTTTTTGAAGAGAATTATTGTCAAGCTTTCTTTCCAATCATCTGGGACTTCTCCTTTGTGAAGGCATTCGTTGAAAAAATTTTTCAATTCCTCGAGAATAATTTCACTCCCCTCCTTTAACATTTCGGCAAGTATTCCATCTGGGCCCGGAGCCTTATTGTTCTTTAGTGCCATAGCTTGTTTTATTTTGAAGGACTCTATATTAGGAAGTACGTCTGAGTTCACAATTATGATCTTTTTCTTAAGATTTTCCTTTGCTGTATTATCTGGGTCTTTGTTTGAGGAATATAAATCACGGTAAAATGTTTGTGTAACTTTCAGGATTTTGTGCTTTTCTCTTGTTTCTTTTCCATCTTTATCTTTTAATGAGATTATTAGAGGCTTTCCTATATTTGGTCTTAAGCATTTTAGGCCTCGATTCTTTTCTATAATTTTTTCTACCTTGTTTTCATTGTAGATCCTTAAGTCTTCCTTTACTCCCTTCTTTATTTGTTTATTCAATTCTTTGAAACCCTCGGTGTTTCGCTTTCCTTCGCTTAGAAATAGGCGTCTCTTTTCCATCAACCGTTTTGTTGCAACGCCTATCTTGTCTTCTTTACTTTTCGTTTTCTTTGCCACAGTCAGGCCTGCTTTCAAGAGCTTTCGTTGCATTTCTATATTAATTGTGTTCATGTCGGTATTTTCTTGTTGATAATATCCTACAAATTCTTCTCTTAAGACTTCTCTGTACTCATCTCTCTTCTGTCGGATTTTAGTTTGATCAATCTGATTATAATTATGTGGCCTGTTTCTACGGGTTTTGGTCTGTTTAAAATCAATCCTTGCTCTTAAAAGACGATGATCGCTGCCAGTTGCTGCCTAAACTCCAAGTATGGTTTGTTTTAAATCTCAGGATGGTTATAAAGGCTAAAGCCGAAATATATAATTTCAGCGAAAGGAGACCTGTTGTAGCGTCTAATGATGACCTTTCTGTAATATTCAAGCCTTCTGTTATATTTAGAAGCACTTGACTTTGTAGGGTGATGAAAGGGGTCACACAAGATTGCAAAGCCGTCTTTTTCCACCAAAGTACTAAACCATAACTATCTGTCAGTCGTATCACTGGAAACTAACATAATACCTTTGGTTTCAACCCCCAGATTTTATCTATAACTCGTCTGCAGTTCCAGAATACTCGCATAGTCCTGTTGGTTATATTGTTAATTTGAGTGCTCCAGGTGACTTTGGTATCCAGGTTTGCCCCTAGATACTTGACTTCATTGGTTCTTTCTAGATCCTCCCAAAATATTTTTAGCTCATTCAGTCCAGTAAGCGTCCTCTTATTAGTGAAGACTAATTTGGTTTTGAAAGAGAAAAAAATCCTTATTTTTGCAGTCATTTAATAAATTAATGTTTATACCTTTTTTTGCATAATGACATTTTTAATATAACTACTTGAAATTATGGCCATTAAAGAGTGATTGAAGTGTGCTAAAACTCAGCTAGATTAACCAAATAGCTTGTAATTCATTCAATTTGTCTTCCAATTTTAACATTTATTAAAAATTTTCAACATTTTATCAAAATTGATATTAAAAAAACCGTTTTAAAAAGGGCTGACTGTTTAGCTTATAATAAACATTTATGACTATGATATTTTTTAAGTCAAACCCTTGTAGATAGACTGACTGAAAATATGGTGAAAAAACACAATCTTAAAAAGAAGAATAAGATATTCTGTGGCCAATAGGAACTACGGTGCAATTTTTTACTTAAAATCATATTTCTAAAGAGCTGAAAGCTGAACAGACTATAAACTAAGATCTAAATTTTATGATCTATTTTAAAGATAGCATATATGTTATAGTCAAAGCCCGAATTTCAGGTACTCCTAGGTTTGACTAGACAATCCTCAGGTATGACTGAGGGTCTTAGTCAAAGCCCGAAATAAATTAGAGTTTCGGATTTTGACTAGTCAAACCTAGGAGAGAGTATCGTGGGCGTACTAAGAAAATCCACTAACTCAATTTTTTTCAATTTTGACATTTAAATACCATTAAATCCACAAACATCAATATGTTAATAGGAAAAATCGTTTATCTCCAAATTCGTCATCCACCGTTCTTAAATCGGTACATTCAGTGACAAAGAAAATCAACTAACTCCATCTTTTTCTAAGTTTTCGTGAATAAAATAATGTTTTTCCAATTTTTTTTGTACATATATGTGCACACCACCTATGGTTAACATCCTTTAAAATCATATCCAGGTACCAAAACTTGAACAGCCAATGTACCCGATTTTTAAGAGGTAAGCCATAAGGTATAATAATGTTTAAATACGTTTTTCTCAAAACTTAACTTTTGTGAGTTAGTGGATTTTCCCAGTAGGTACACCCACGCTATGATGGCCAGGCAACAGTCGAAATTTAATTTTACGAAATTTGGGTTTGACTAGTCAAACCCCGATCAGCTATTAAAATGTCGTAATTTGTTAGATTAGGTTTAATAAAACATCATTTTTTAATTTTAATGTTTGTTATTCGTATATTGTCGCAATTAAAAAAAATACTGTATATTTACATAATTTTGAAGAGCATTTCTTATTGCAATAGCATTTTATAAAGTCTTGTCTTCCAAATTTACAATCTTTTGTACTAATTTCTCTTAAGACAGCTTAACGTCTGGAACATCTTCGAAATTAACCCGGCACCTGCCACGTGGGGTGCTACCAGCACCCCATAACACATTTTTATCAAATATTTGGTATTTCAAGTTAGGTAACCGAGCTGTGCGTCATAATAGCTTTCTATAATATTATATAGCATATATTTGTTAGTGTTTGAAGTGGTTATTTAGTGTCATTCTAAACTTATAGCTCTAAAGTCGAATTGGGGGTGTCATCATCTGGCACTTTAAGTTTTAAATTTTTTTTTAATTTTTGATAAACAGGTCAAATTTACATTTTTTATTGAAATAACTGATTTAAATTATTAATATAGACTCTATACTCACTAAATCTTAATTTTTTAAGATATTTTACTTGACTTTATTTATTATGGCTTGGTACTTGCTAATTTGCTTATAACACCTTTTTCATTTTATTTTTTAACTTTTATAACATATTAGTGGCTAATAAGTTAATAAAACATGTTTATTTATATTCTTGTGTTACTCAACACATTATTTTGTTTTTTAAACAAGTAGATCACAGAAAATTTTTAAGGGGTGCTGTGAGCACCCCACGTGGCAGTTGGCGCCTTGCAAAGCCACGTGGCAGGTGCCGGGTTAAGAAAATTCTCTTTGCATTCTCTTATTTGATTTCTTAAAAAAAAGGTGTGTTTATTGTTCCGTACTTCATACCAACTCTATACAAACTGTCAATTGTTTTATCTTCTATGACACCCAAAATATTTCGAGTATCTCCTTTGGCTCTATCAAAGCTGGGGATAGTTAAGGGTAATAAAAATGCATTAAGAAGAAAGTTATTTTATTCAACTTGTTAATTCAAAAATACTTATAACAAAATTATATGTAATGTATTATGCTATAATAAAACTACATCTAGAACGCTTTGAAATAATATTTCCTCATTTACATTAACATTTTTTGTCTGTCTGAAAGGAGTAACATTCTTTTACTCCTTCACTTTTGCTAACACTAATTTAATATTTGCTTGCTCACCCGTCGCATTTAAACCTCGACAGACAACGATATCTAAGAAAACGTGATTTTTCTTTATTTCTGCATTGCTGCAGTATCAGTTATTGCACTAACTTTATTACCCATAAGAGATTATTTTTGAATAATTTCTGGAATTTATGCAAAAGATTAACAATACAATCGCCATTCATCGTCAATATTTTGTGTTATGTCCCAATTATTGACATAATTCCCACAGGCATACGTATAAAATTATGTTAAAAAATATGAATGTCATAAAAGTATCTGATAATTATGTACAAATCGGCAACACTGTCGATTCTCTACACTGTCTGGTACTACGCACAAAATGGCCGACGATCTGCGCAGTAGTAGTGCGCGAACTTTTCCCGCCTACTAGTGTGTCACTGCTGTTGCGTTTTCTATGCTGTGGCCTGGGCATAAGGACCTTCAATCGCCTTTCCTTTATTTGCACTGCGCGTCACAAAAAACGGGCACCCCACAAAATGGGTAATTTTTGATGTCTCGAATTTTCTAAATCTGTTGTTCGATTTAAGTGATTTTATTTAATATGTTATCGCCTTATTCTTTATCAATATTGCTGTAATAATATTGGTGCTAGACAGGTACATTGTCATTGTATACCAGTTGTACCAATCAAACTGTGTTTATTTCTCAAAGTTCACCACACCCTGTGGAATATTCCAGTATTTATAAAATACTGGAGTAGTACCTTAGTATAGCCTCAGGTTTTCTTAATATTCTGTTTTTAGATTAATTCGGTTATGTTGGATAATAAAAAAGTTAGGTATTTTAACAACTAGCCATGTTCTTCATCAATACAGGGTGTTTCTAAATAAGTGCGAGAAACTTTAAGGAATACTTTTGCATGAAAAAATACTAACCGGTTGCTTTATAAACACATTTCCGCAAATGCTACGTTTCCGAGATACGAGAAGTTGATTTTTTTCTTACAAACTGATGATTTATTTATTGCGCTAAATCCGGTTGAGATATGCAAATGAAATTTGGTAGGTTTTAAGAGGTAGCTATTGCGCATTTTTAACACACAATTAAAAATTTTATATTCACCATTGGCGTGCATACGGGTCACATTACCCGGTAATGTTACCCTTATGCACGTCTGATCTAACTAAATTGGCAAAAAAATAATTACTAAAATCACTAGCCAGATGTGTCTGAGTTTAGTGAACCGAATAAAAATATTTTGAGGAAATAGATTTCACAGAATTGTATAAGTTTAGTATACACTCCCAATATTTCCAATAATTCTTTTTTTTTTTAATGAAACTTAATTTGAGCTGTTAATATTGAGAGGTAATGTCTAATGTCTAATGTTAATAATTAAAAATGCGTCTGAGTTGAGCGAACGGAGTTTGTGAGTAACAAATTACGACATTTTAATAGCTGATCGGGGTTTGACTGGTCAAACCCCGATTTCATAAAATTAAATTTCGACCTTTGCCTGACCAACTTAGTCTCTCCAAGGTTTGACTAGTCAAAGGCCGATCCTGTAATTAATTTCGGGCTTTGACTAAGACCGTCAGTCAGATCTGAGGATTGCCTAGTCAAACCTAGGAGTGCCTGAAATTCGGGCTTTGACTATAACATATATACCGAAAACGAGTTATTATAAATATTTATAAGCTAAAAGTCAGCCCCTTTTCGAACAATTTTTTAAATACAAATTTAATAAAACCTTCAAGTTTTGGATATATTATCTTACAATTGAAGCTTCAAAGAATCGATTGCGATCTGCTAAATACCTTTTAGGTCACTATTTGGGCAAGTTTTTAAATAATCGCTTTTCGAGATTAACACATATTATACCTAAATTAAAAAAATTATTTACTATTTTAGTTGGGAATAAACCACAATTTATGTTTGAAATTAAATTTATTTTTAAAAATAACTCATTAATTGCCACAATTTCAGGCAATTGTATTACATAGGTACTATGCAAAATAAAAGAAAATTATTAATATTTATAAATTTAAAAACTAAGTTTTCAATCTAATAGCACATAAAACAACATCCAAAAATGTCATTCTACATCCTATCAGACTGAAAACAATGGGAACCTTCTCTGGTAACACCTCCGAGGCTTCTACAATTTGCAAGCCATAACGGATGCTGAGACTGAGGAAGATGAGGGAATTTTACAATTTATAATTCACGTCCCATCTGCTCAGCGGGGTAAAGTTCCAACGAGAATGATTCCCTTCGTACTCCAATCGGAGTAAACATGTAAATCAAAAATGAATAACCATTTTTAATTTCGTTGCAACACGAAATTACAGCTGCATCATTACTCCAGTTCAATCAGAGAGTGCAGCAAGCACCTCTACCGGTTTCGAAACTTATTAGTCTCTCATCAGGATGCACACATGCTGCTCTCTCTGACCCAACTAGGACATACCCCGGCGTGCAGTCACGGATTGCAACGAACGAAATGGCAGTGAGGCCCTAGCGGCAACTGCTATCAAAAAACTAAGTTTTCAATCTAATAGCACATAAAACAACATCCAAAAATGCTATTCTACATTCTACCAGACTGAAAACAATGCGAACCTTCTCTGGTAACACCTCCGAGGATTCTACAATTTGCAAGCCATAACGGATGCTGAGACTAAGAGCTGAGACTCGGAGGTGTTACCAGAGAAGGTTCGCATTGTTTTCAGTCTGGTAGAATGTAGAATAGCATTTTTGGATGTTGTTTTATGTGCTATTAGATTGAAAACTTAGTTTTTTGATAGCAGTTGCCGCTAGGGCATCGCTGCCATTTCGTTCGTTGCAATCCGTGACTGCAGGCCGGGGTTTGTCCTAGTTGGGTCAGAGAGAGCAGCATATGTGCCTCCTGATGAGAGACTAATAAGTTTCGAAACAGGTAGAGGTGCTTGCTGCACTCTCTGATTGAACTGGAATAATCATGCGGCTGTAGTTTCGTGTTGCAACGAAATTGAAAATGATTATTCATTTTTGATTTATAAATTACTCCAAAAATAAGGGATTTTTGCAATTATCTCGGTCGATTGTTTATGTATTTTAATTTAGAAACTGACAAATTAAAGAACTTTTACGATTTGAACATGTTATTTGAACCATTTTTCTTTAAACTATAATATGTATAAAAACGTTTTACACGCAAAATTTTTTTTTCACTTTTTATGTTTATTTTTATGTAAAAAAACAAAGCAAATTCAGAGGTAGGCGTTCACGGATTTGTTATAAGGTACCCCTCAAATACCCTTTAGAATTTTCAAATAGTTGTATAAGATTTTTACGTGAAATCGATGATTTTGTCACAGATAAACTGGGGCAAATTGGGGTGGTCTTCAAAACACAGAAATAAGGAGGATCTAAGGATAAAAGTACATAATCCATTTTATTACCTAAGAAATATTCTGGTTTCCGGGGGCGGTTGTGACAAGCAATTTTATCGAATTACATTTAGAGACGTCGCAGACGTTTGAAATACAAATACAGGGTAATCAAAAGTGTTTGGTATTCTGGCTTAGTGTTAGCTTTAGTAATAATAAAAGTAACTCCTGTACATCTCCTGCAACTCTTGTAAATTATAATGATTCAAATATGATTTTGCCGTAGACGCCAATGCCGTTTTCTTTATCAAATTAAATCAAGGGTGGCGATAATCATGATCATTCGACCTCTGCTCACTGCTGCTCTAAAAAGCTAGCTGGTTAAAGCTGGTAAAAAAAGAGCAATTAAACCACTTTCTGAGATTTCGGAGCCATGACATTAATCACCTTCCAACGGACGGCCTTCACACTTTCCTACGATCTTTCCCTGGATGATATTCTGCAAAAGCTGGAATTGTTTTCCTCTCATCATGTCATCAAGGTATTGTAGTTTTAGTATATTTATTCTATTATTAAGTTCTGTATATTTTGAAAATCTTCACGCATTACTTCTTCATTGGTGGCTCTGTCTACGTAAGTTATTCTCAGGATTCTTCTACTATCTCGAAAACTTCCATTCTTCTCATCATTGCTTTAGTCAGAGTGGCTATCTACATACCGTATATAAGCTATACCCTAAACGTATTTAAGTCATAATGTTAACCTGCTGTATATATTTTGTAGACTATTCTCTGCAAATCTTCAATATTCTCTGCTATTAACACACTGTAAACTGCGTACCTCAACTTATTAATAGGGACTAATAGAGTTTACTACACAACCATTTCCAGTTAGTCATGCCTTACTCTGACAAACGCCTTTTCATAATCTACAAAGCAGGTCTCTCGTCCAAACAGCGTTGCGTTAATACGTTTAAACAGAAATAGCCTCTCTAGTTCCCATACTCCGATGCAAAATCCAAAATGTGTGTTACTTACGCTATTGAATCTAATTTTTCATAAATACGGTCGTGCATAATTTGTAAAAATAATTTCAGTGCATGGTTCGTTAAACGTATTTTTTATGATCTTTACATTATTATTGCCATGAAAGTAGAAGTCAGCCGGTATTTCTCCTTTTTTATAGACTAAAAAGTTTGGTAAACATGTATACTGTCTTCAGTTAACACCTTTAATAATACAGGCATCTCGCCCGGCCGCGTATTTACGTTTCCGTGTTCATTTCAAGACAGCAAGCAAGCAAGCAATTTCATTCAACCCGACCCGTGAGACTTGTTCACCCCTGAGGAAGTACGTTCGGGTGTAACAATTCATTGGAGCGAGGTGTATTAACCCGAGTCTAAGACAGGAGTCACTCCACCGCATTCCAATGCTCCAGGCCATCCCTTTCCCCCCTATAGCACGCTGATGCCCCATAGGGGCACAACTATCAGCCACATGCTTTTCACGTGGGAATCCTGGGTAATAGCATACCAACGTGGTGCCCTAATCGATTTGCAAATCAGGCCAGCGTAAAGCGCTATATATGCCTGTTATCTTCTTGTGACTTGTCTGCGGTACTAAAATTGCTTGCTTGGGCCCCAGGCCTCTGAACCGAGTTAAGCTCGGTTCAGAGACCTGGTGCTCAAGGGTTGGGCCCTAGTTACCCGGGTTTTTGTTTTTTTTTTGTTTGAATTTTTTTTTGTTGGCTTGCGCCGATGTTAGTATTTTTTTTTGGCCGAGGCCGATTATTTTGGGTTTTTTATATTTTTTTTGTAGGATGTCCCGAAAATAAAATCTTAATTAGTAAAAATTAGCGAGTATGAGGCCCACACTAATTGCCTTGTCGTTTTTGATGGAGCCACGTATTGTCCACTTTTATTTTATTTCTTATTTTATATCTTATTTACTGTCATTTTATTTATTTCTTTTTTTTTATCTCTGATGTTTATTTTCTTTAATCCACTATTTGTTGTTTTGGACGTTTGTGCTTCCATCGGTGGAAGGCGTCGTATCGCATTACCTCTCGCAGTATGGGACTTGGATGATTTTCCAGCTCTGGGAATTTTGTCCTGGCTCTTTCCGTCATTATGTCGGTCACTCTGATTTGTTGGAGTTCTCTGAATAGGTGTCTTTCCGGCACGTATCTTGGGACGCTCGCTGCTTCCCTTAGGCTGCTGTTGTGTGCCGCTTGGATCTTCTTTTTTGTTGTTTTGCATACGTGTCCCCACGCGAGAGATGCATATGTCAAAATTGGTATTATTATGCTATTAATTAATCTTATCTTCGTTTTAGTTCTTAATTTACCTTTCCTACGTCCTCTTAGTGATGCTTTGGCCATATTGGCTTTTCTAAGTGTGGCTTCTACGTGTTTTTGAAATGTTAAGCCTTTGTCCATTATGACTCCTAGGTATTTCGCGTGATCTTTCCACTCGATGGGGTTGTTTTGCACCGTCAGTTGTTCTTCTGGGCTTTGTCTTCTCTTTTTGAATAGCACCGCTTGCGTTTTTTCTGAGTTTATGGCTATTTTCCATTTAATACACCATTCTTGTAAAAGAAAAGAAATGAACGAGGGCAAAGACTGCTTAACTCCTTACACCAGGAAAATTTATCAGTGATGAACTCTTTTTTCGATAAAAAGCCTCAGCGTAAATGGACATGGATAAGCCCAGATGGCAGTGTCAAAAATGAGATAGATTTTATCATAACGAACAGAAAAGAAATAATTAAAGATATTGAAGTACTTAACAAATTTTCGATAGGAAGCGACCACAGATTAATCTGAGCAAGGATACAATTAAATGTCAACTTGGAAAGAACAAAGATGATCTTCAAAACACGAAAGAAGAAATGGATTCCCCCAGAAAACAACGACCTCTATGAAGATATACTAACCAGACGTATACAAGACTTAGAAAACGAAATAGAAGACATCGAACTAGCAAATAATCTCATAACGAAGGCACTTAAAGAAACCGAAAGGGAGTGCTGCCCGACGGTCGTGACCCATAAAGAAAAATTAAGCCAAAATACCAAAGAGTTAATAAGTAAAAGAAGACAACTGACGGAAAAATACGACTCCAACCACACAACACTGAAGAAATTAAATAAAGATATCCACCGGTCAATCCGAAAAGACATACGAGAAAACAATACAAGAGAAATAACTCAAATAATTCAAGAAAACAAAAGTTTAAAAGTTTTGCGGCGAAATACGAATAACATTGGCAACAAAAATATGTACAGAATAAGAAATAAAGACAACAGCATTGCTACGGATAGAGCCGAAATCCTTAAGGTTATCGAATCGTTTTATCGCGAAATGTATGAGAGCACCAACGCAAGGCAAGATCAGCTCCTGTCCAAAATCACAAACCAGGGATCAGAATTAATGCCAGAAGTAACACCATACGAAGTTAAAAAGACACTTTCAGAAATGAAAAATAATAAATCCCCTGGCGATGACGGAGTAGTGATCGAGGCAATCAAACAAAGTGGAAATAAAATTATCCAGGTTTTGGCTAAACTTTTCAACGAATGCATTTACGAAGGAAAAACCCCTTCTTAATGGAACAATGCAGTCATTGTTTTATTGCACAAGAAAGGTGACATAACAGATCTAAAAAACTACCGTCCTATCAGTCTGCTATCACATATATATAAAATTTTCACAAAAATTATCAAAAAGAGACTGGAGGCTAAGTTAGACTTCTATCAGCCTAGAGAACAAGCTGGCTTCAGATTCGGATACAGCACTAACGACCACTTACTGGTAATAAAAAACTTGATCGAGAAGTCTGCGGAATACAACAAACCATTGGCACTGATATTCGTGGACTACGAGAAAGCGTTCGATACCATAAACCAGCAGAAAATGTTAAAAGCATTGACAGAATGCCGAATAGATTATCGCTATACTAACATGATAAAATATATCTACCACAACGCAACGGCTAGCGTAAGACTATCTGATCAACAAACAAATAAATTCTGTATACAGCGAGGAGTACGGCAAGGAGACACCATCGCACCAAAGCTGTTCACAACCCTTTTAGAACACAGTTTTAAGAAGGCAGATCTGAACGAATATGGTATCAACATAAATGGAGAGAAGCTCAGTCATTTGAGATTCGCAGATGACATCGTCCTTATAGCCGATCGTATGGATGATGCAATAATAATGTTGAACAAGTTATATCACGCTTCCTTAGAGGTCGGACTAAAGATTAACATCAACAAGACGCAAATAATGACTAATCTGGTGCTAAATCGTAATATTGTTCTTGATGGAATGAATATTGAGCAGACTGCATCTTATAAGTACTTGGGACATGAAATTCGATTGGGAAGAGATAACCAGACGTGCGGGCTCCCACGTCGCATAGGATTAGCCTGGGCAGCGTTTGGTAAACTGAGCTATGTATTTAAATCGGACTTACCCATATGCCTGAAAAGGAAAATCTTTGACCAGTGTGTATTGCCTGTACTCACTTATGGAGCGGAAACATTAACACTCACAAAAAAGGTAGTGAACAAGATTCGCATAACTCAAAGGGCTATGGAGCGCCAGATGTTGGGTGTCTCCCTGAGGGACCGAATCCCAAACGAAGAAATACGTCGTAGAACAAAAACAGCGGATGCCGTCTAAAGAATCGCGTCGCTCAAGTGGAATTGGGCAGGACACGTCGCCAGATTGTCAGACAACCGATGGACAAAACGTATTGTCGAGTGGAGGCCACGAGAAGAAGCACTACGGAGCAGAGGACGACCACCGACCAGATGGGCTGACGATCTGAAACGTATTGTCGGCAACTGGATGCAAGCCGCACAAAACAGAGAAAGATGGAAAGAGCTGAGGGAGACCTATGTCCAGCAGTGGACGCGTACGGGTTGATGATGATGATGATGACACCATTCTTCAACGTCGTCTAGCGCTGTTTGTAGATTGTTCACTGCTACATCTATGTCTCGGTGTTTGGCCGCTATCGCTGTGTCATCGGCATAAAGGCTTAATAGCGTTCCGGGTGTTCTTGGAACGTCGGCGGTGTATATTGAGTACAGTAGTGGCGACAGGACCGCTCCTTGTGGTACTCCAGCTTCCGGAGTCCCGAGCCCGGACAGGACTTGTCCTATGCGAACTTTAAAACTCCGGCCTCTTAAGTACGAAGAGATTAGTCTTGTCATTGCCACGCTGTATCCATAGCCTCTCATTTTGTATATTAGACCTTTATGCCAGACTCTGTCGAAGGCTTTGCTTACATTCAGAAAGGCTGCGCTGGTATATTGTTTTTCATTAAATCCTGCTGCTACGTATTCTGTTAGTCTGAGTACTTGTAGCTCACTGGAATATTCTGCTCTAAAGTCAAACTGGGCTTCGGGGATTATTTCTAGTCTGTTTGTCTCGGCTTGTAGTCGGCTTAGAATGACTCTTTCTGCTATTTTGCTTATTGCTGGAAGTAAGCTTATCGGCCTGTAATTTTGCAGAAAAGTGCTATTTTTGCCGGGTTTTGGTATCATAATGACATGGGCCAATTTCCATCGATTCGGGAATTTTCTGTATCTTAGTATTCCATTTATTAGGCTGGTTAGGAATACTATGGCTCTTGCCGGTAGGAATTTTAAGGCTCTGTTTGTTATCTGGTCTGGCCCTGGGGCTTATGAAAAAATGGCTGTAAGTCTGGTTCTACTAAATAGAATTTTGCATACTTGGTCTTGTTGAAAACGGCTCTTTTTCGTCAATGTAAGAGTCTTATTTTCGAAATAGCCTAATAAGTAATATGCCAGCTAGTAGGCGTTATTTAATTATTTTTGGAAATCTAGTTTTCTTTGGAGAATATTAAATATAAGTATGCGTTTTAATCCTGTGTTACAAAATTAGGCCAAATTAGCAACATAATACCGAAAACCGCATGTCGATATCTTTTTTCTATGTCGAGATATCTTAACAAACTTGTAAATTTTAAACAAATGTTAATGTCACCGGTAAACGAAGTTAAGAAAAAGAAGTGTGCTATGGAAAAAACAAAGAAGCATTTTCCAGATGTAAACGTATATAATTAGTTAAAACAACAATAAGACAAACAACACTATAAAATATAACAAAGAAATAAAATGCATCGAAAATGACGGGCAACAATTTGAACATTTAGGCAGTCACTAAGTACTAAGTAAGTAGTTGCTTTTATTTCTTTGTTATATTTTATACTGTTGTTTGTCTTCTTGTTGTTTTAATCAATTATATATGTTTATATCTGGAAAATATCTATTTGTTTTTTCCATAGCACACTACTTTTCCTTAAGCTCGTTTACCGGTGACAGTAACAGTTGTTTAAATATTTACGCATTTTAAGGTATTTTGTTGCTAATTTGGTCTAATTTTGTAGTACAGGATTAAAAATGCATACTTGTATTTAATATTTTCCAAAGAAAACTATATTTCTGAAAATAATTAAATAACACCTCCTAGATTGCATATTACTTATTAGGCTATTTCGAAAATAAGACACTTACATTTACAAAAAGGAGCTGTTTTCAACAAGACCAAGTATGCAAAATTCGATTTAGCAGAACCTGACATACAGCTATTTTTTCATAAGAAGGTTCCCACTCACCCCCACCTCTTATTTGTAAAGGTAGACTTAAACTTGTTAAATCAAATATGCGCAGATGTTTATGAAGAATACGATGATGGGATTTCCAGTACCCTTTCATTAGGCAAATTTTGAAAAAATTTAATTTTTTAATTTTTGAAATTCAATTACGCCCTCTAGCGGTGGACCTACAATTACGAAAATAATTTCCAGGCTTTTCCTGAGGCAACTTTTGTTATAAATATTTTTTTCTCAAAGCTGTACTATAAACGGTTTCTGAGATATGGCCAAGGGCCATTCTTATTGGGACGCCCGGTACATATGTTAAATGTGCATGTTGGCATTCCCTGTTTTGTCTACAGTTCTAATGATCCTTCTCTTCTCCATTAATAACGAGTATTTTATCGGTCATCCAGTAAGTTTTCTTTTTTTAGCACATTTTGTTGGGTTTATCTTTACTTATTTTTGTAATATAGTGTCTTAAGTTATTTGATTGGATGTTTTCATCCTGATATTTTCTGTTATCAGTTGTAGTTGGCAGTAGATCTTAATTTATCCCTTTTTCGACGTTAAATTTTGTTTCCCTGTTTCTTAGTTTTCAGAGATTGCTGTTGTATCCATTTTGGTTATGTCTAGATTGTTTTAGAAACTTGCAATGCAGCAACAACTTGGTTGTGATCAGAAACTACGTCAGCCCCTACGTCTTTGTGAATTTGATAAAATTTTCGAATACTTGTTCAATATGACCGTAAAACCTTTAATTTATTATCCGCATGTCTGTCTGCCCGTCCGTAAACACAACTCCTCCGTTATTAGAATAGTTTAAAGTCTCCGAAAAAGTGTAAGCGATATATTACTCGGTGTATCTCAGCAAGACCAGAACAAAATATACACTTCTTGTTTTTATACCATCATGGCATCTATGTACACTACTAGCGGAGTCATTGCCGCCCTCTTTGGACTCTTCCGATTCATTTGTCGCGGAGAATCAGTATCCATTAACATTTTGGTTTTACAATTGGTTGCGGGTTGCGTGACTTGACATCTTCCACAATTTTTATCCATTCGTTCCTGTTTTTGCCTTTGGCTACCCATTACCCATTCTCCAACTCCCATCTTCTTAAGGTCCTCGACTATCTGGTTATCCCATCTTAACGTCTTATGGATTTCTCCTTTCTATATGTCCCATCCATATGAGTCTCCGTCTCTTGATAAATCTGACAACGTCTTCTGCATTCAAAAGTTCTCTTACTTCGTGGTTCATCAGTTTTCTAAATTCATTTACCTAAGCTTAGTGGGCCTGCTATCCTCCGAATTATTTTTCTCTCTAGATCTTCAATCTTTCTTCATCTTTCTGTGTCAGAGACATTACTTCAGCACCATTTGTGATTACTGGTCTAATTGCTGCTTTGTAAATATTCAGTTTAGTATTCTGAGTGAGCTTATATCACTTCAGGTTAAAAAGTTATTGCCGGAAGTTTGGTAAAAGTTACTCAAAAAAAGTGAAATCGTGTATTAAGTATTCGATGCAAAGCTACACAAAGAGCTCAAATTTAAAACCGACTTTCGGGGTTCTACTTCCGTTATTCTACAATTGATTGTTTTTCTTTCAAGTGTATGATTCTACACATAGTTTCAAAAGTTATGCATCACCCCTCTTATTCACGACGTTTGCGCTTTTACAAATCCGTATCTTTATTACATTATTTAATGAGCCTTTTTTATAAAAAATATACCTTTTTTGGGTTTTTATTTTATTTGAATACCCATTTAATTGACCTGGTTTTGCCAAGGTGTAAACATTTGAAAAAATTATTCTGGTGAAATTTTTGAAAACGTGATTAAAAATACTTTAATTTCTGAGTTGGACCGTATAAGAATTATCGATTTAGTTGAAGAAGGTCATTCACAGCGGTTCGTGCAGGAAAGAGTGGGTATTTCTCAGAGTGATTTCTCACGGATATGGAATAGGTTCCTGGAGACAAACTCGATACGGAATAGAGTCGGTCTGGTAGACCCCGAGTTACCAATGATCGACAGAATAGATATATCAGAATTTCCATCTGTAGAAATTCTTCTATGTCTGTACCAGCCATCCAAAGAGAATTCAGGCATGCTACAGGAGTCCGAGTATCGTTGTCTACAATAAGAAGAAGAATTTTAGACTCAGGTTTGAAGAGACGCCGACCAATAAGAGTTCCTCAGCTACAACCTAGACATATTTTGGACCGCTTCCAGTGGGCTCAAGAACACATACAGCTCCCCCAACAGTTTTGGAATTTGGTGCTTTTTTCAGACGAGACCAGAATCTGTTTAAATAGTGAAAACCGGCGAATTCGTGTGTGGCGAGAGCCAATACAAGAGCTGCACAACTAGCCACACACGAATTCGCAGGTTATCACTATTTAAACAAATTCTGGTCTCGTTTGAAAAAAGCACAAAATTCCAAAACTGTTGGGGGAGCTGTATGTGTTCTTGAGCCCACTGGAGGCGGTCCAAAACATGTCTAGATTGTAGCTGAAGAACTCTTATTGGTTGACGACTCCTCAAACCTGAGTATAAAATTCTCCTTCTTGTTGTAGCCAACGATACTCTGACTCATGTAGCATGCCTGAATTCTTTTTAGAGGTCTGGTACACACATAGGAGAATTTCTACAGATGGAAATTCTGATATATCTATTCTGTCGATCATTGGTAACTCGGGGTCTACCAGACCGAGCTCTATTCCGTATCGAGTTTGTCTTCAGGAACCTATGCCATATCCGTGAGACATCACTCTGAGAAACACCCACTCTTTCCGCCACGAACCGCTGTGAATGGCCTTCTTCAACTAAATCGATAACTCTTATACGACAGAACTCAGAAATTAAAGTACGATTCATTTTTAATCACGTTTTCAAAAATTTCACCAGAATAAATTTTTCAAATGTTTACACCTTGGCAAAACCAGGTCAATTAAATAGGTAATCAAATAAAATAAAAAACCAAAAATTGTATATTTTTTATAACAAAGGCCCATTAAATATGTGATAAAGATACGGATTTATAAAAGCGTAAACATCGTGAATACGAGGGGTGATGCATAACTTTTGAAACTATGTGTGTATATGTGCAGAAGATCATACATATATGTAATGTAGATATGCACGTACATAAAAAATGATAAAAACATATTAAAGTTTTTGATATTTAAGATCAAGATGAACTTCGGTACATCTCTTACGAATTTTTTTATACTTCTTCGAAATAATGATCATATAGTTAGTAGCACAGCATTGTGGGTCTTGAAATAACTTTATGTCGCCAATTAACATTTATAGGCACATAACATTGCTTTTTTATTGTCTTTTCTAATAAAAGTGAATATATAAAAATGACATATTATTAATAGTTTTATAGCTTCACTACTCTTTTCAGTAGTATATTTTTATGTTCATATACTTTCTTCTCGGAATGTAGTCATATTTTTTAAAGTTTTATTCATAAACTATAATATTTTTATCCTTACAATAACTTTTTAGTGGTCAACGTGGAATTTCTAGTATTGTGAATCATATCATGATAATATGATGAAATAGCTAAACATTATAGGCTTTTGTGTGTGGTCAGTAGTGAGTTGAATGTATTTAACAGAATTAACTAAACTAACATATACCTGCAGTGCATTATTATTCAAAGAAGTTTTATAAAAACGAGGGAAAAGCTTTAGCTTTTAAAAATCTTACATATTTATTTAAAAAATATTTTCAATACATTTTAGCAAATAAAGAATTGCTATTTTTCTGATATTAGTTACTTTGGTTTTTTAAATACAGAAACCTGTAGGTATATTGTACCTTTGTTGAAATCTCCACTTTAATACCATTTCAAACGTATACTTAAAATATATCTTCAATTTTATGTAGTCAGAACTAAAACAAAAGCCTATTCTAAATTTACAATCAAGATGCAGTAGAAATAAACAAATCAAGATGCGTTAAATGCTACTAGGAGAACTACCGAATCATAATTTACAATGTATATACATTGTAAATTCCAAATCATGATTTACAAAGTTTATACTGATTTATACTGATAAATTATGATTTGGGAGTGCTCCTAGTAGAATTTAACGTGTCTTGGTTTGTTTATTTCTACTGCATCTCTAAATTGTAAATTTAGATTAGAAACGCCTAAACGTCTCAATAAATTATTTGATTTAAGTGTAGCCACTGAAGGTTTTCACCTCCGATTTCGTTGAACCTCCATCGATTTTCATGATTATTTCATTCATAGGAGATTCTGGCCAATAGAAAGCTACAGAAATAAAAATTACCGCGATTATTTTTTAATGATATTTACTTCCAATCATGTAGTAAGATTTGTCATTACGTGTTTAATTCTGTCCAATCAGATCATAATTACATCGGTCATTTTCTGCTGCACAAAATTACAGTGGGGATTTTTTTGAGTAGATTGTTTCTGTTTAATTGCATAAAGTTTCCTAGTTTTGACAACTGTCACATTTAAAAAAATATCCATAATAAACTTTTAGTTCTGCATCTAATGTCAAATTGTCACGAGGAGAACACATATCGGCAAATTTAAGCAATCCAGTTTACTTCGGTAAGATTATTTCATGAATAAAACTGTATTTATAAATAATTTTAACTAATATTGTATTAATATCTTTGTTTAAATATTTGCTAAACTGTGCTTTTCACTTTGACAAGTTGAAAAATGCGTGTCACATTAATTGGGATCAATGTCACTGAATGTTTTTATACAAAGACTTGAATTTTATATGTAAGTATTATAAAATACCCTTTCGAATATTACACGAGAGCAAGAATATATAAGAAAATAATGGTCCACTTTTCCTACAGCTTGTTGCCATTGGGCAATAGCCAATCGAGCCCTGCGGGCTCTCCTGTTTATTGCCAGGCAACAAGTTTTCGAAAAATTGTCGCATTATTCTTAATTTATTCTTGCTCTCTCGTGATATTTAAGCGTTTTACCTGTCTGCTCTAATGGGGACAAGGAAAGACTATCTACCAAGATACTGGGGGGTCAGAATGGGGCTAGTAGAAGGAACAGACACGCAAACCTTCATGCGAACGGCAGCTCATTTTTTGTGCGGTGGCAGGTCGTAGATTCGTTGGGAGGGGTAGGAGGGTTTAAAGAAGACTAAATACATAACCAAATAAGCAAAGGATACTTACACAGACTTGAGGACTTTCCTACTATTTAAACAAATTGGGACGCCGTTTGAAAAAATCCTCAAATTCTCATATCGAGTACTTACTGGAAACCAACTGGGGAACATTCATTGTAGATTCCTCGTTGGGGTTAAACTGGGCTACTTATTTATCATTATTGGCTTCTATGCCATATCTTTTTCTTCTGTTCTAAAACTTATTCACTTGTATTAGATATCTGTTAATAATTTTCTTAAATAAAGAGGTTACAGAAATAAAGATGTGTACATTTTATAATGTTTATTTAAACCTTTATACCTTTTTATTTTTATTTTGAGAATAAACACATTCTCAAACATGAAATGAACAATAAAAACAAATATATGGTTTTACAATTCTTAACCTTATTTTTAGCAGTGTACCAAAACAAAAATTTGACATGGCTGTCAAAAGTCACTGCCATTTTATATTTACTTTACATAAAAATTTCCGTGAATCCATGTTGAAAACAAAATATTTAATTATGTAAAACCTTTACCATTAATATCCACTTGTGAATTATTTAAAATAAACATTATCCATACCTCGTTAAAACAAAATCCTTGTCACATGTCACACTTGGAACTTCAAAATTTTCCATTCGAGATTGGGGGGAGGGAAGACATTCAAATCATTACAAAACAGGAACTTACGGGAATTCTTACTGGAACATGTACAGATCCAAAACATCATCATAAAAATAGCAACAGCTACACAAAGGACAGGAATGTTACCATAACACCATAAAAACAGGAAACCACGCACTTCTTTACCGGCAAAATAAACTGCGTAACAATAAAACTGTTTCACAATAATATATCCATTAAAATGCTGTGAAACTATTGTCATTATATTCCTTGTCAAGTTAAAAATCCTTAAGGCCGGCAAAGTGCGACTTTCTGCGAGTCTGTTAGTTGAGTTCCATACTAAAAGATGTTTAATCTTCGAACATGTTTTTGGAACTATTCTTAATTTCGGTGGCGTGCCTAACCTTCAGAAAATTCTCTTCGTGCGCTGAGCCGAAGCATTCTTTCGGTTTGACATTTGACCAATCGGCGGAGAGAACTCAACGATCTTTCAAAATTCAGACCAATAATATCATAGGGTTTTTAGCGCTCAAAACTTAAGGGAAAAATACCAAACCTTTTCGAGGATTCATTCTAGAATAATGAATGTTTTCACAATAACTATCTACGTAGTTAGTAAATGCTACACAAATAAATAGGAAATTTCCTATCGTTTACAATGTTGTGAAATACTTTGAAATATTACGAACAGGAGCGGCTTAGGAAATTTTAAAGATATATAAACTCGCCAAAATATTAGAAAAATAGATATTTTTCTTGGGATAGGATATAAAATTAACGGATATTTTTTTATAAAACATTGTAGTAGAAATCCATCTGCTACAATATTAATGCCGATAATTTTTGATAATATCCCGTCGTCAAGCATTACGTCAGATGCCCTTTGTTACTACGCAAAAATGAACATTCAGTGACATTAATGACAATTAATGTTTTACAACTTGTCAAGGAGAACACCAAGAAACAGGTTTAGCAAATATTCAGACGATTATATCAATAAAATATTAGTTACAATGATTTAAAGAACAGTTTTATTCATGAAATAATCTTATCAAATTACACTCGATCTCTAAAATTATTATCGACTTGTTGCCCTCGTAACTCTTTGACATAAAAACTGTCAAAGTATAACTCTGGAAACAAATCGATAATTTTAGAGCTCTCGTGCAATTACTACTGAAAATTGGTGAGTAGTTGGATGATACCTCAAGTAACAAGTCTAACATAGTGCCAATTTGTGCTTTTAACCTGGGGATGGATGCCACACCTTATCGGGGTGAAAATTATTTTATTAAAAATAACCCCATAAATCGATAGAAGGACAAATTCTAAGCCAATTTTTTTTATATCAAGTTATTAAAATAAATCAATACGTTTTGAGTTATTAAAATTCAAAGATTAAATTTTTCGTGAAAAATGCATGTTTTAAAGAGGTTTTTTTAACCCCCTCTGTGGCTCAGTGGTAAGAGCGCCTACATTTGGATCGAAAGGTCCGAATGGTCGTGAGTTCGAATCTCACCAGGGTCAAACATTTTTCGTTTATTATAAATTAATAAATGAAAAAAGATTCTGTCCTTGTGGCATCGGTACTCACCGGAGGGACAGCAGACGTTCGGATACAATTAGCGTCTCTTTGCAAAGACAATGATGTCGACTTTGCAAAGTAACAAGACACTTACTCAACACACACACACTACATATGACACTAGGTACCTAACTGCAAAAATTCACCGTACCTACCATGCCAATGGCCATTAGTTGTCTAGGCATTAGCTAAATAAAAAAGCGGTTCTTCATAAATAGCTCAAAAACTATAAGTTTTTACAAAAATGTTACCGAAAGTATGGTTTTATTTTATATCATTAGTGATAACAAAAATTACAAAGAGTAAAAACATGTAGGTTTTGCTTTTCTGAATAATTTTTCTGAATAGTAGAATTTTTTGTTTTTCTGTAAGGCAAAAATTGGTTAAAATATGGCTGTTCAAAATTTGCCTACACTCATGATTATTGACTAGCTCAAGTTCTTCCAACTACAGCCCCTTCAAAAATAAGCTCTTGAATCTTGCAGATCATATAAACAATACATACACATAAAGCAACTTGTGACGTGGTAACGATTAATTTTATTTTATTTTGGATGCTAATTAGAGGGTGATTTTCACGATTTTTTTTTCCAAAAATGGAACCAACTATATTTTGAGCGTAACTTCCTTACTTTAATACTAGAAACTTTTTTAAAAATCAAAAATAAAGATTTTTTAAACCCTTTAAAAAAGTTGTCATGAGTTTTCCCCAAAAAGTGCTTCATTTTTTGGTTATATCACGTTGAAATAGTCGATTTGAAATTTGGCCGAGTATAAACCTATTTTTCATTAGTTACAACTCTTCTTTTACTGTGTCTAGGAATCTCATGCATACGCCATTTTTCTTCACTTTTTATTGGCTATATTTTTGCAAATGATGTTTTTTTTTTCAAAAAAATACTTACTCTTTTAATTACTTGCAAAAAACAGTCTAAAAACGTGTTTTTTGTTGTTGAAAAATTAACACAAATATTTACTCGCAAATAATTCGAAATGTAGTAACTTATTGAAAAAAGGCTGTAGAACAAAAGTTGTTTAAAATTCGTGAGTTTATCCATTTCCGGACCTATTTTGAACGTATTTTTTTTCATCCCCAAGAAGGGGTAAAACTCACCCTCCATGGCAAAAGCACACGTCGACACAATATCACTTTTCTTCTTGGACATGTTACCTATGTATATTAAATTTCATATTACCTATGACATTTCATGTCAATCTAAGCCATTCTTTAAAATTCATAGGTTTTGCAATATTTTATTGTCAGCGAATGTATGTACTAATGGTAGGGGAGCAAAGTATGCTAAATGTGCAGTCACTCGAGCGCTTTGGGGACCTATTGGGTTGTGATTATTAGGTCCTAAAACCAAAAAAAGTTAAGTAAAATTTTCCATTTTAGCGGGCGCTTGCCATTTTTTAATTTAATTTTCCATTTCCATTAATCGGTTTTTCCGAATATAGCGCCATCTATCCATAATTCGAAAAAATGTTTTGAATAAAAGTTGCTTATTTTTATGCAGAGAATTCAAATCTGCAATAAAAAATGGGGGCTCCCATTTAAGATTTTAAAGTAACCCCCCACCCCACATCCGTGGGGGGTCGCGTTTGGTACCATTCGATATATTTTTCAAAAATATTAAATAAGTGTATTTTGCAGTTTTTCGATCTGATGTTTATTTTACTAAATATCGCGGGATTTGTATTTAAAATTTAAAATTTACCCCCCACCCCTCTCTGCGAGGGGTCGTGTTTGGTATCTATCGATAGATTTTTGAAAAAGATTGAACGTGTAGTTTTTAGTTTTTCGATCTGACTTTCATTTCGCGAAATATTCGCCTTTTTCTTGTGAAACTTTGTGACTCACCAATTCCCTTACGCCCCGCTCAAATCGTCAGATTTTTTAAATATACACTGTTTTGCATGTACTTAACTTACCTTATCTTAATCTGACAATTTCGAGTATTTTTAAGAATAGATTTTTTTTTTCGGGCCCCCCTAAACGAACTCCCCTGTGTTAAGAGCCAATATATGGCAGAGGTACATCTGCAGGGTACCACGTTTCTCCCCATATGATAATCTGACGCGCTCGAGTAACTGCAAAAATCCCCGCTTGGGCTCCCCTACCATAAGTAATATGCCACTATCCGTCAACGAATACATAATTTTTTGAGTTCTATGTATAATAATCAGGATAGAGAGAATTCGACAAACTATGATGCACTGAAAGAAGGCTTGGATTTGAACTTTATATCGCTTCGTCGGCAAAACATATCTTGTTAAGGAAGTTCTCGATAGTTACAATTGAAGGGTTTGGTGCAATAATCGGTCAAAGGCCATTTTTGTCGAAATTATGTTTATGACATTTCTTGCCTTCAAGAATACCTCCGCATATTTTGGAGCAAAATCCGTACACGTAGTGGTAAGAAATTGGTGGAGGCAAAAAATAAAGGAGGCCAAGGCTCAATTTGGGCTGTAGTGCCGTAGAAGAAGAAGATGAAGAAGTGGTAAGAAATTCAATGTAGAACAACGTGGATGATTATTGCACCAAAAATGTTAATAGCATAGTCTAGGATCGATATTTGCACGTTTGCCTCAAAAACTATGCAATGTGCACGTGGGCGGTTATTGCACCAAGCCCTTCAATTATAGTATTTATCATTATTCTACCCCACCCAATGATAATCTTTTTACAATGGAACAATCCACTTTTATTGCAGATTCGAATTCTACGTGAAAAAGTAAACAAGATTTATTCATTTTTTTTTCGATTCGCTATAAAGGACGCTGTAATAAATACAGATTAGAAGTCTGCAAACTAATTTTTATGCTACTGAATATATATTTTACAAATTTTATGAAGAATTCAATTGGGGTTTTATTGTAGATTTCAAAGTTGTCCTACTCCCCACCCTGGGGGTGGGAGACCGCACAAGGCATAGTTAGATCGGATACAGTTGTTTTATGGAATGGCCCCGAAGATATCCAGGACTAACTCCACCGGACTATTTTTTTGTTGGGTTCACAATATTCATTGTGAATAACGATTCTTAGATCATTATTCACAACGAATCCCCAGCACGGGATAATATGAAAATTCGTATATAAAATACCTTTTCCAGCATTTGACCTGATGCTACAAGACAGCATTCGGCAGTCCTTTATCAAGCGTATACGACTGTGTCTTAAACATAATGGGCAATATTTTGAACATTTATTAACATAGTTAATAAATGTAATAATGCATTTGTGATTAAAGATAATAATGTTTATGCTATAAGATTATAATTTTTAAAAGTTTAGTTTGTTATAATATATTCGTACTAGGTAATTACAGAAAATATTAACAAAAATCTGCCAAACCATAAAATCTATAGTAGTCCAGGAACTGAAGCTTTTTACCTCGCAATTTTTACAGAATGGATCGATTTGGTTGAAAATTTAAGAATAAGTAGTGGATAGTCCAAGGATCAAAATCTATATGACACCGAAAGGCGCTTTTACCATGGGGGTGGTTGCCACCACATCTTGGTGATGGAAATTTTTTATTATATTTTGACCGCAAAAGTTGATAAAAACATACATTTTAAGCAAAAAATGTTCTATAATTTGTTTCTTCTTCTTTATGTGCCGTCTTCTACCGAAGGTTGGCGACCATCAAACGATAGGTTTCTCTGTTTTGTGCCGCATGTATTATGTTCGCAGCTTCTGGTATTTGAAACCATTCTCTCAAGTTTCTCAGCCAGGATTTCTTCTTCCTGCCCAAACCTCTTCTACCTTCAATCTTGCCTTCGACGATAAGCTGTAGCAGACTGTACTTATCATTACGGAACACATGGCCCAGGTATGACGCTTTCCTCCTTTTAACAGTTGTTAACAATTCCAACTCTTTACCCATTCGTCTTAATACCTCTGTGTTGGTCACTCTGTCTGTCCAAGGAATTCTCAGTATGCGTCGATACAGCCACATTTCTAGAGCCGCTAACTTCTTTATAGTTGCTGCTGTTAATGTCCACCCTTCTACTCCGTAAAGTAGCGTAGAGAGTACATAGCATTTTGTGGCGCGCCATCGGAGGTTAACGCTTAGGTTGCGGTTGCTTAAGAGCTTTCTCATTTTTATGAATTTGGATCTTGCTATTTCAATTCGGATCCTAATCTCTACGTCTGGGTCCCACTTATCATTTACTGTATATCCCAGATATTTAAATCGGTATACTCTTTCAATACGTTCGGCTTCAATATTCAGGTCGATATGTTGAATGTTCTTTTTACTGATCACCATAAATTTAGTTTTCTTTCTATTGATCTTCAGTCCAAATTGGTTGCCAGTTGTATTTACTCTATTTAGCATCATCTGTAAATCTTCGATGTTATCGGCTAGTATAACAGTATCATCTGCATATCGAAAATTACTTATTGGTACGCCATTAATCTTGATGCCCTCATTGTACTCTTCTAGTGCCTCTAGAAATATTTGTTCCGTGTACACGTTGAAAAGCAGTGGCGAAAGAATACAGCCCTGTCTAACCCCTCTAGAAATGGTTACGTTTTCACTCACCATATGTCCATTCTTTATGTGGGCTGTTTGATTCCAATATAGATTTTTTATAATCTGGATGTCCTTAGTGTCAAGTCCTGAAAGATGTAATAGTTCTATGAGTTTGTCATGTTTGATAGTATCAAATGCTTTCTCATAGTCGATAAAACAGGCGTAAACATCTTTCTGTTGATCCAGGCATTTTTGAATCAAGACTTGTATTGCAAATAGGGGCTCTCGAGTTCCAAAACCGCATCTAAAACCGAACTGTGTTTTACTTATGCTGTGTTATATAATTTGTTTAACAAAATTAATATTTTTCGACTTATTCGCCATCGAAAGTGTTTTATATCGAAAAAATCAATGTTTTTCGATATTACACTCATTTACGATTCACTCAATTTTTGCCGTAGAAAAATATTTTTCAAACCAAGTTCTTGGGAATTAAATAACCTACAATTTCATATTTAAACATTGTTTCGTATCTCTGATGATAATCTTTCTATTCTTAAGAAAATGGCACCTTTTACCAAACTACAAAAATTCCAGTTTTTTAAAAACTAATCATTCTAAGCCAGTCAAACTTCTGAAATCTATTAGTAATACATAAATAAAGAAGTATAAATAAGGTCAATGACTAAAACACCGCTGACTTACATTATTAAGCTTCCAATTGGATTTCCCTTTTTTTTTTCAAAAAAATATATTGATTTTTTAACCCTAACTTTTTTATTATTTATCCTAGAAAGTTTGGTAAAAATGAATTTTGTAGGTTTCTACAAGATCTATAAGTCTATTAATATTAAATCATTTTAAAATCCTCAGTCGCAAAAAGAGGTGACTGTGAAAGGGTTGGTATAGGTGGTTTTTGTATGTTATTACAAGTTTTAATTGTCAATAGCTCACTCAGTTTTTGCCATAGAAAAATTTTTTCTAACCCCGTTTTTGGGAATTAAATAAGCGACAATTTTAGATTGACATATTTTTTCGTATCTCCGATGCTAATCTTTCCTTTCTTAAGAAAATGACATTTTTTACCAAACTTCAAAAATTCGTTATTGGCTTTTAACTCCATTTTTTTATAACTAATCATTCTAAGCCGATCAAACCTCTAGAACCTATTAATAATGCATAAATATAGAAAACCAAATAAGGTCAATGACTAATTTATTTTAATCAGGGTTTTTCCATGATACTACGACAACCAGAGATAAAGCCACTTCGAGAACAACTTTTAACCGGTGCGCGCATGACGTCAGCGCCCGACAAACTTGTACGGAGACTTATGGGAAAGCATAGAGTTTTATACGGTTTTATACATTCTCGTGTTATTAAATAACTGAAATTGCCGTTCGTCTGTTCTGTTACACTGTTTAATTTATACTTTGATGAATTATTATAATCATATCAGTAAAATAATACAATATATTATGTAGGTACTGTACTAAAAAAACGTAATAGTTTTTTCATAAAATAATCAAATAAAAGATGGTTTAATTAACAAATAATAAAAAAACTAAAGTTTCAAAAAAGTATTAAAATTACAAAAACAAAATTAAGTAGATAGATTTAGATGGATTTAAAGAGGTGGCCATTTAGCCTATTCCACTGCTACCTTTTCAGATCTATTGTGGTCCTCTAATTCTAGATTACATTCTTTAGTCTGGCCCTTTTTAAAAGATCCAATAAGCCCCAATTCTCACCGCACATTCTTCTACATTTGCTTAAGGACATAGTAGCTTTCAGTGTGGTTTTCAGGATGTGAGTATTCCATTTCAGCCTATGATCAGTATAAACCCCAAGGTATTTTGTTTTTTTGGCAAATGAAATCTCTGTTCCTCCCAGCACCGGTAGTTTTAAGCCTTCTAGTGCTGTCCTTTGGGTGCAGTTGGCGATTTGTTTTCTGAGTATTGACTATCAGTCTCTCTTATTTACACCGGTCGTCAACTATATTTGGGGCTGCTTACATTCTCCCAAACACCAGCTGGGCAAACCTGCCCCTGATGACGATTGATATATCGTCAGTGTATCCTAGACAAAAAAGTCTTCTGTGGAGAGATTTTTCAGATCATCTACCAAGGTTGCTCAAAGAAGAGGTGACAGAACTTCTCCTTGTGGACAGCCTCCACCTACTCTTGCTTTGATGGTTGCTTTAACTAGAGTTGATATTTCTATCCTATTCTCCAGGTATAACCTTATCTATCTGCATATTACCGCAGGGCCACAACGAGAAGGGTGCAATCAAAGATTACACACCCCCAATCAATGTTGGGAGTACCCAGCGGTCTTGGGATGGTTTAAGGAGATGCAAAGTCCTAAGACTCTCCAAGCAAAACTCATCCCCTGAGATTAGTTCTTTTCCCGCTCAGCTTTACGCCGACTAGAAAAAGAGCACATCCCTCGGCAAAAAAAAACAAAACAAAAAAAAAACAACAAAAAAACAAAAAAAAAACAATATTACATTTGATTCATTTTACTTAACGATTTTTGCAATTTTTTTTTTGTATTTTAGACTTTTCTTTCAACTTTTGGTTCAAAACTCGCATTCGAAAATACATCCGACATCTAAAAAATAGTTTTTTCACATCACCAGATATTTTAACATGAACTGATCTTTCCAATAAAAATTTTTGATAATTTTTGATGCCAACTTTAATAGTGTCCCCATTGAATTGGCAAAAAATATTTTCTAGTTCACGACAGTTCGTAAGTAATATTTCTGAAGGCTTCACCAAACCCCCTTCTGAGAGATGATTTACCCACGAGGAAGAAGTGTTACTATTTGTAGAACTGCCCAAACTCTCTTCATGTCGTAGCTTGAAAGCTATGAAACCAGCTAAATTTTCTAGTCCATCATGATACAACTCTTCCATTTCAAAATCTGTTTGATGGTTTCCATTTTCTGAAGTTACTGGAAGATTTAATTGACTAAAGAGTGGTTCGGTTATCATCACTGAATCTACTACGTCATTGTTGTAACAATCAAGATTCAAAGAGCTTCCTGCTTTCATGTTTTGAAGCGACATGTTTGTTTCTGGTAGGTTACTTACATTAGCTGAGAGTGAAATAACTTCATCGTTCCGACCCATAATAAAATTACGAAGACGGTATGTATTTAAATTGCAAAGGAGACGGATGATCATGTAAATCTCCAATCGCACGTATTACTGAGAATAGTCCTAAGCAATCTTGATTTAAATTACTGATATGTTGTTATACAATTGATGTTGAAATCTTTTTTTAAATCTAGAAAGAGTAGTCGCAAAGATTTAATATATATATAGTCTTTTAAGTCCCTTTTACTTTTCAGTGTCGGGACTAATGTCTATTCACGTGTGCACAAACTTTGACCATTGTTTTCTAACCTGCGCCAGTCTGCTTGCTTCTGCTACGGTTTTCCCTTTCTTTTGGATAATCTTCGCAATGGTTGTATCCCAGTTTTCTGATGGTCTTCCTCTGTTTCTTTTTTTCTGAATTCTTGCTTCCCATACTTTCCTTACTGGTATGTTTCTTCTCATTCTTTTCATGTGGCCCCACCAACTCAGCTGTTTTTCTTCGATGTATTCTAGGAGTGGTTTAGTTTTGAGCTCCGCTCGTATATCTATATTTCTTAGTCTGTCTCTTTTTGATACTCCTTTTACTCGTCTTAGGTATTTCATTTCCAGTGCCTGGATCTTACTCTTCATACTTCTTGTTAATACCCAAGACTCGCACCCGTATGTAAGTACTGGTCTGTATATCGTGTTGAAGACAGTTATTTTGGTTTTTCTGGATATTTCTTTTTTGTTTAAAAATTTGTTGTTAATTGCGTGGAATATTTTAGACGTTTTGTTAATCATTTCTTCTATATCTTTGTGTTGTTTTCCGTTGTTTTCCACTGTTACTCCCAGGTATTGAAAGTAGTTTACCTGTTCTATTGTTTCTCCATTGATTTGTATGTTTAATACGGGTTGTTCTTGTGCTACTACCATAATCTTTGTTTTGCGTGTGTTTATTTTCATCCCATGCCTATTTAATACCTCATTCCATGTTTGTAGATTATTTCTTAGATCTTCCTCTTTATCTGCCATGACAATTACATCATCAGCAAATGCACATTCTGATATTCCTATTCTTTCTAGGTTTCGGTAACCTACATGTAGCTTTTTTAATTGTGGTATACATTCTTTGATTATTTCGTCCATGAAGATGTTAAAGAGTGTAGGGCTCATGACTCCTCCTTGTCTTAAGCCTTCAGATGTTTTAAATTGTTGCGATTTCATATTTCTATGCATTATGTAATTCGTGTTTCTTTTATATAGACTTTTGATGACTTCTATTAGTTTTCTATCAACTCCTCTTCTAATTAGACTGTTCCATATTGTTTCTCTTTTCGCTCTGTCGAATGCTTTTTCTAGGTCGATGAAGGCCATGTACGCGTTGGTTTTAGTCAGTAGTGTTTTTTCTGTTATTTGCTTCACTGTGAATATGTGATCTTGCACCCCTCGGCCTTTCCGGAAACCACTCTGGGCTTCTTCTAGTGTCGTTTCTATTATATTCTTCAGCTTTTGTTCTAATACTGTTTCATATACTTTCAGTGCCGTACATAATAGTGTAATTCCTCTATAATTGTTACATTCTTTGATATCTCCTTTCTTATGTATGGGCAGTATTACTCCCATCTCCTAGTCTGACGGTATTTCTTCTTTCTTCCATGCCTCATTGCATATTTCTCTGAGCAATTTCCTACCTTCCAGTCCCATATACTTCAGCATTTCTGGTGTTATTTTATCATGTCCAGGAGATTTCCCATTTTTAAGTTTCTTTATTGCTGTTTCTATTTCTTCGTTTGTTATTTCATCTGTGTTTTCTTCCTGTTCTGTTCTTTCTTCATTTTCTTCGTTGTTCTCTTCTCTGTTTACTTCATTACTAGTTAGTAGTTCTTGAAAGTGTTGCTTCCATCGTTCCATTATTTCTTGATCGTCTGTTATTATTGTTCCATCTGTGTTTTTTATTCTTGTATCTCTTGTTGGTTTGTCTATTCTTATATTTTTCATTGTTCGATAGAAAAGTTTCTGATTTTCTTTACTGTTGTATTCCATCTGTTGTCCGAATTGTATCCAGGTCTTTTCTTTTTCTATTTTTATCATGTCTCTTACTTTCTTTCTTTCTTCTTTGTATCTATCGTAATTTTCCTCGGTTTTGTTCCCTAAGTACTTTTCCCACATTTTCTTCTTCATTTTTACATGGTTTTTGATTTCATCATTCCACCAGCTCGTTTGTTTAGTTTTGTTGTTTTTCCTGTACACCCCACACGCTTCTTTTGCCGTTTCAATTATTATATCTTTGAGTAGTTGCCATTTTTGTTCCAAATTGCTTACCTGTATTGATCTCATCAAGTTTGTTATTTTTAAGTTTGTCAGTTCTTCGTATTTTTGAGCTATTTGTTTGTCTCTAAGCTTATAGTTTTTAATTGTTTCGAACTCAATCTTTTTTCTATTTTCTGCTGGTCTAGTTTGGGGTTCTATCCTATGTTTTATTTTAGCTTCTAATAAGTAGTGGTCACTGCTTATTTCCGGTCCTCTTCTAACTCTTATGTCTTGGAGTGCCCTTCTATTATTGCGTTCTATCAGTATGTAGTCGATTATTGATTTTTCCGTTTCTCTTGGTCCTTGTCTTGTAAATTTATGAATATTTTTGTGCTCATAATGTGTGTTTGTTACTATTAGGCTATTTAATTCACAAAATTCTATTAATCTTCTTCCATTGTTATTTCTCACCTCCTCACCATATTTTCCAATTACATCAGATGTCGACATATCTTTGGTTCCTACTCTACCATTAAAATCTCCAATAATAAATATATTTCCTTTACTGTTTTCTACGGCTATGTTGAGGTCTTCCCAGAATTTGTCCTTTATTTCCTTTTTCTCATTTTCATCTGGGCCATACACCGTGATTATGGTTAGGTTTTCTTCCCCTTCATCCTTCATCTCTACTGTAAGTATTCTTTCTGTCCAACTTTCCCATGTTTGTATGTGCTTTATTCTGTCTTTATGTATTACACATCCCACTCCCGCTGCTGCTCTTTTTTCGTTTGGCACACCGCTGTATATGAGAATATGTCCACCTTCCAAATACATTTCTCCATTGCCTTTCTTTTTGGTTTCTGTTATTCCTAGTATTTCTATTCTGTTTCTATCAAACTCATAGCTTAATTCTGCCTCTTTTCCATTTAGTCCTCTCACATTCCACGTTGCTAGTCTCCAAATTGTTTGTTTATTACCATTACCATTTTCATTTCCTGTTCTTTGCCTCGTCGTTTCCGTTGATGTCTTGCCATCTCTTTTCCATGTGGTTATTGTAGCCAGTTTTTTGTTTGCGTGTTATTGCTTCTTTGTTCTTGTATCAATTCATTATTTTTTGTACTCCATATCCATTTTTCTCCATTGATTATTAATTTTTGATATCCTATTTTTACTTTCTTGTTTTCTTCTCTCTTTTTTTCTGCAATTATTTTGAGTTTATTTTGGATTGCTCTTTCTTTTACAGTCAGATCATTATTTATATAAACCTGTTTGTGTTCTCCTCTCATTAGTAGTGTTTTATTTTTCATTATTTCCAATTTTTTTGGGAAGTTATCTACTTTGACCAAGTATGTTTTGTTCTTGATTTTTCTTACTTTTGCATTATTTATTGCAACTTTTAATTCCTTATCGACGAAGTTTTTGACATGGTCTTCTATTTCTTTTTCGTTAATATTTGGTATATCCAATCCGTTTATGATTATATTGTTTTTCCTGTTTTCCCTATCATTCGTTTCTATTCTATTTTCTACTTCCTCTATGTAGTTCATTTTAGCTCGTATTTCCTTTATTTCGTTTTTCATCTGCAAATTTTCTTCTATTAGTCTTTTTATTTCATCCTTATACATCTGATTCATTTCTTTCACTTCTCTGATTAGATCTCTTGTTTCTTTCATCATTTCCTCTCCATTTTCGGCGATCAGTTCCTTTATGAATTCTTTAATTTCTATTATTTGTTCTTTTTGAAAACTCATATTTAATTGATAATGTTTTATTCAATAATTTACTATTGCTGAGTTTGTGTTGCATACGCTATCGGCGTACTTCACTCTTGTTTTGTAAGTATTATGTGTTGCAAAGATTTAATACTAACAATAATACCATGCTGGAAGGGCAGTAATGACTATTTCTAATTATATTTAAGAATTTTATCCCGAAAATATAGCTGTATGCTTTTCGAAAACTTTCGCAAACTGCATAAAAATAACAAACCCAAGTTAAAAATCGAATATTTGGCCTGGCGTTTGTCGGTCAGTGACGTAGGCGTAGAAGAGAGAGAGATAGGCTTATTCATGCGCCTGGCTTTATCTCTGGTTGTCGTAGCATCATGGGGTTTTTCCGTCTTTTCAGTTTGAAACTACAATATTTAGCATTTGACGAAGAAGAGCTAACATATAATAAAGTATACCTCGATTACTATTGGTCTTAAAGAAAATAAAAAAAAAACTGTTGTTTATTTTTTCAAAATGTACATTTTTGTTAAGCAAAGTTGTTTTGATAAAACGATAACTTTTTGAGTTATTAGCAAAAAACTGATTAAAAACATTAATTTTTTCGATATAAAACTAACACTTTCGATAGCGAATAAATCGAAAACTATTAATTTTATCAAAAAAATGTATGGAACGTTGTTTGCTTAGAATGAACGTTTTTACCAACTTTTGCGCTCAAAATAAAATAAAAAATTTCCACCCCCGAGATGTGGTGGCAACCACCCCCATGGTAAAAGCGCCTTTCGGCCTCATATAGATTTTGATCCTTGCACTATCCACTACTTATTCTCAAATTTTCAAGCAAATCGATCTATTCTGTAAAAATTGCGAGGTTTTGTCCTATATTTTTTGGACTATAGTTCTTCCCTAAATATCTACAAAGCGATACATATTTATAATACCATCGCATACCAAAGAATGGTTGTAATAATTTCATACAAAATATAATACTAATTATACAAAGCGTTCTACAGGGTGATTGATTAGTGTGAGGAAGCTCAGTATATCTGTTATAGTAAAAATTGCAAAAAAAAGTTATTGGCAAAAATTGTAGGCAGCTTTAAACTCCACATTTTAAAATTAGCTACAATCGTACAGGGTGTTCCATATGATGGTGGCAGACCAAACTTACGTTTTTTTAAATGGAACACCCTGTATTTTATTTTAAATTTGAAATCTTCACTTCCACATCACAACAGTGTAAGTTTTATTATGTTATATCGGGTATTTAAAAAGTTATAACCAATATTACCTGAAAATCGTATCAAGTTTAACTCCCTGTATAATTAAAAAAGGGCATAGGAACATTGATCTATTGTAACCATAGTTTTTAATAATTGCTAAAAATTATAAAACATATTCGTTTTCATAATATTCGTTAAATCAAATACAGGGTAAGTCAAAATGCAAGTACATTTTTTCCTTGGTAATTTTAAATAGAACACCCTGTATTTTATATCACTATCGAAAAGTACTAATATCGTACTTCAAATTTTATGAAGTACTCCCTATACCTAAAGTTACCAGTTTTCTAGATATTTTTATTTTTCCATCAAAGTATTAATTTGGCAGATATTTTAACGTTTACCAATAATTATTGTGAGTTGGCCATGATTGATTTGTCAGAAACTGACAGTTTGACATTATTGTTTATTAATTCAGTATTGGGGTACACCGTAAATTATTAACAATTATTATTTAGTAATTCAGTAATTAATTCAATTTAAATTAGCAATAATGAATTTTACTACTCATGAAATAGTAAGTAAGGTTCTGGATTTTGGGGAAATGCAATAAAAATTCATTACTATCAGCTAGAATTTATCAAGAACGGTTTCCAGATAGGCGGCAACCTAGACAATATACATTTGAAAAATTGAAAGATCGATTTAACCGCACTGGTTCAGTGAATTATGAAAAACATGAACGAACAAAAACTAGTGTGACAGAGGAAAACGAAATGAGTGTGTTTATGGCAGTTACAGAAAACCCACACACAAGTATAAGGAGTATTTCCAATGAACAAGAACTTAGTTACTACTCTGTTCAAAACATTCTATCTAAAAACAAGATGCACCCTTATCATATTCAAAAGCACCAAGAATTAAATAATGGTAATTTTCAGAAACGAATAGCATTTTGGGAATGGGCCTTAGAAAAAATTAATGAGCAGAGAGATTTTTTTGATTATGTCCTATTTGGTGATGAAGCTACATTCCATCGAAACGGTTCTGTTAATAGGCATAACTTTCACTACAATTCAACAAGTAATCCATACCACATAGTAACACATAGTCAAACAAGATGGTCTCTAAATGTGTGGGGAGGTATCGTCGGTAACCATGTAGTAGGACCATATTTTTTTGAAGATAATTTAAATGGTGAGATTTATTTAGATTTTATCGTAAATTAGTTACCGATATTATTAGAAGAGGTTCCACTTAATATACGTGAACAAATGTGGTTTCTACATGACGGTGCTCCTGCGCACCACAACGAATTAATACGTGGTGAACTTAATGATAAGTTTGGTGAAAGATGGATCGGAAGGGATGGACCGGTAAGGTGGCCCCCAAGGTCAGCAGAGTTCAATAAAATGGACTCATTTTTTTGGGGTTACGTTAAGAACGAAATATATAAAATACCTCCAACAACAAGAGATGATATGAAAAATAGAATCCGAATTGTATTTCAAAATAGTTCTTTACAAATGCTTAGTAATGTAAGCAACTCTTTCAATGGCCGCTTTCAAGTATGCATAGATGTTTTAGGAGGTCATTTTGAACACCTTACTTAAGTAAGATAAGTTAAAATTACTGTTGTTTTTTATTTTTTTTGTGTTGTTATCTTTTTTTTAATTTTCCGTCGGTTATTTTATATAAATTTTATATAAAATAAATTGTTTTCTTTTCTGTGTCGTTATTTCGTTACTGATAATAAACAATAATGTCAAACTGTCAGTTTCTGACAAATCAATCATGGCCAACTCACAATAATTATTGGTAAACGCTAAAATACCTACCAAATTAATACTTTGATGGAAAAATAAAAATATCTAGAAAACTGATAACTTTAGGTATAGGGAGTACTTCAAAAAATTTGAAGTACGATATTAGTACTTTTCGATGGTGATATAAAATAAAGGGTGTTCTATTTAAAATTACCAAGAAAATAATGTAATTGCGTTTTGACTTACCCTGTATTTGATTTAACGAATATTATAAAAACGAATATGTTTTATAATTTTTAACAATTATTAAAAAACTATGGTTGCAATAGATCAATGGTCCTATACTCCTTTTAAATTATGCAGGGAGTTAAACTTGATACGATTTTCAGGTAATATTGGCTATAACTTTTTATGTACCCGGTATAACATAATAAAACTTTACATTGTTGTGATGTGGAGGTGAAGCAAATTTCAAATTTAAAATAAAATATAGGGTGTTCGATTTAAAAAAACATAAGTTTGGTCTGCCACCATCTTACGGAACACCCTGTAAGATTGTAACTAATTTTAAAATGTGGAGTTTACAGCTGCCTACAATTTTTGTTAATAACTTTTTTTTGTAATTTTTACTACAACAGATCTACTGAGCTTCCTCACACTAATCAATCACCCTGTATTAAAAAAAAATTTGAAAATTTTGTATTTGCAAATAGTGATCACACACAAAGGTATTAAGTTATTTAAAAATTGCACTCTGCTAAAAAAAAATTAATTACCTTTGAAACCTAATCCACAGCCCTTACTACCATTTTTCTTATAAAAGTGTATATATTTCTAAAATGAGTAACTTTGGACTTGTAAAACTCTTCATATTTTAAAAAAGTTATTCAAAAATGGTTTAATTATAGATCAATTTTGGTATAAACATTATTTATATTCCATAGTTTAGCCATAACAAAAGAAAACCAGATGTTTGGAGCTGTACATGAATTATTGATTTTAAAGCATACTTAACGAGATTTATAACCAATTTAAGAAGATTTTCTACTACTATTCACACCATAGACGTCACTTACGTCGATAGCCAGTGCCCAAAGGCTTTTTAAATAGTACAGGTCCAAATTTATGTACATGTATAATACGTATATATGTATATGTATATATGTATATGTATATAATATGTAGCGGTACAAACGACAAAGTATAAATCTGTCCACATTCAGGAAAGATGACATCATGTCGTGAGAGAATACGACACGCATTAGAAGAGTGTTTAGCAAATTTTGGGTTAATTATGAATATTGGGATAATTTTTGTTGAATTTAGGTTGAAGTTGACGCAAAAAATTAAAATTTTTAATTTTTTTTTTCATTTTTTAGTATGCCACAGATATTATGTAGTACAACTTGAGAACATAAAACATTAGGTTCAACAATCTTTAAATATAGTGAAGTCACTGAAGGTTTTCACCTCCGATTTCGTTAAACCTTCATCGATTTTCATGAAAATTGGTGAGTAGTTAGAAGATACTTCAAGGAACAAAGGTGACATGATGCCAACGTCATGCCATAATAAAAAATTTAATACACTCCCCACTTAAAGAACTAAACTATTGTAATTTTAAAGTGAGTTATGGGTAATTGAATGTAGATTTTTTTCGACCAGTACTCAAATCTAAGTATTCAATGTTACATAATGGGAAAACGATGCATTTTATATAATATAGCACTTGTCAAAGTACTTCGAAATACCTATCAAATGAGCTCCAGTAGAAGTTAATAGCATCAAATTTTAAGCAAGTTATGATGAAAATAAGAGAACCCTTTCGATTTTTTAGGAAAAAGTGAAAAATAAAACATACGCCATTTCCACAAAAATTAAAATTTGTAGTAATCCTCATAAAAATTTCTTTAGGTTAACATAATTAATGATTTCAATTAACAATTTTGACCGGTTTAAAATGCATATTTTTGAAAAAAAAGATATAATTTAAAAAAATCAGATTTTTAAAATGATCGTATTTTCATTTCCTTTTGATAATAACTCCAAAAATACTCAATATACGTAAAAAATCATATATAACTAAATTTTAGTTTTTTCTGTTCCAAATACTTTGTCTATTTTACTATTTCCGTAGAGTAACAAATAACCGAGATAGAAACGTTTAAATTTTCAATTTTGCTGCGAGAACCATGTAACCGGGGCCATCTAACCTCTTATTTTTAAAAAAGTAAGAGGTTTATAAGACTAATTTTGATGTTTTTAATAGCGTTTGGAATCAAATTTTAATTAGTTTTTAGGTGAACCTTATATCTTAAAAATTAACGCAGTTATTTACAAAAAAAAAACAATAACATTCTTTCGAAAAATTTTTAAAAGATACCTTTTGAAACATTTTTGGTGCATAAATTTTAATGCATCAACTTGTTCGAGGGCTTATTTGATAGATATTTCTATGAACTTGGACAAATGTTTAATAAGTTTATGTTATAAAATGCACCAGTTTCCCGGTATTTAACCTTGAATAATTAGATTTGGGTACTCGACGAAAGAAATATACATTCTATTACCTATAACTCACTATTAGTTAACATTGAAAGGTTTTTCTAGTAAGGAGTTTATTTGATTTTTTATTAGCCTCAATTTTGATAATAATAACTTTTTTGCAAAAACTTATAGTTTTTGAGTTATTTATGAAAAATCGGTTAAAAACATACATTTTTTTCATGAAAAATTAAAATCTTTGATCTTTAAGGACTCAAAGAATCTTGATTTATTTTAATAAATTTATATAACAAATTTTGCTTATAATTTGCTCCTCTATCGAATTGTGGGGTTATTTTTAATAAAATAATTTTCACCCCCGAGGAGGGGTGGCATTCACCCCCAGGGTAAAAGCACAAGTTGGCACCATGTCACTTTTGTTCCTTGAGATATTCTCTAACCACTCACCAATTTTCATGCAAATCGATGGAGGTTCAACGAAATCGGAGGTAATAGCTCATATCCACCTTCAGTGACTGCACTAATAGAGAAATATAAAAACTTAATTAAAAATATTTTAACAATTTTTCTGGAAATTTTCTTTTCTGATTTTATTATTATTTTTTATCTCCTAGCAATTCATCTTTGCTCCTAGCAATTCATCTTGCTACCTATGTAATGGTTGGCTTGTTAAATAAACCCTTGAGTTCCTCATTACTTCAGCATGTTCAGAACTTCTCTTTCTTTTTCTATCCCACATTATGATTCTTTTTTCTGTCTGTATTATCATCTTTGCTTCACCCGATAGAGCTCTGTGGGCCTTATCACTGTCATGTATAGATGCACTTTCGACTTCGTGGTATCGGTTTAGATCTCACTAAATTTTGTAATACTCCTGCCTTCATATTTGCCTTTAGTAGCCTTGCGTTTATTTCTTTTTGTATACACACTTCTTTGTGATAACCCTGATTTCAATGTTTTTGAAGGATGTACAATTTTTGGTTTACAAGCTTGTGGAGAATATTGTTTCTGGCCGTCACTTTGTCTTTTAGTTTCAAATAATGTTAGTTGAAAAACAACGTGCGATCTAAAATTACTGCCAGGTAGTAAGGAGAAGTGCAGTATTCCAGGATTTCAATACACTGAGTCTACCCCAAAATCCCTACAGCCAAAATCCCGACAGCCACAATCCCGACGGCCAAAATCCCGACACGCCAGAATCCCGACAGGCCAAAATCCCGACAGGCCAGAATCCCGACAGGTTTGATAGGTTTCTTTTTATGTAACATATAATTACATTTATTTCTTGTTTTTTGTTTATGGGCATCTGTTTTTATTTTGTGTTACTAAACAAAAGTATTTACCATTTAATATGAACTAATTTTCTAAATAAAATTTTTAACATGGGTATATGAATTAAATTATTTTTTTGCCAATATATAGTCCAATAATACCTATATGTATAATCAAATCCTGAATTATTCAAGTTAACTTTCAGATAATAGATATTATCATGTCACTTACAACCTTCCATTTCAGTAAGTATAGTCATTGATTATAAATATTCCTCTGTACTTATTAATCAATGGTATAGTATATTATAAAATGAAGTGGTTAAATAATTTATTCTTTTAAAATACATAAATATTAGTAGATTTTCGTTCGTTAACGAAAATCTACGAGCTAAGACCAAAGTCATAGACGTCATTGAAAAAAGCTGTAACTTAAAATGGAAATGGGCTGGACACGTTGCCAGAATGAAGGACGGAAGATGGACTCGCAAACTAGTTGAATGGAAACCAAGAGCCGATAAACGTAGCAGAGGAAGACCACCAATACGATGGCAAGACGACTTACAAAAGACAACAAAAAACTGGATACAAAAAGCACAAGATAGAACACTTTGGAGACAAACAGGGGAGGCCTATGTCCAGCAGTGGATTGAGAGAGGCTGATGATGAAATATTAGTACCCGTACCGTAAGTAATAATTTTTCAATTTCAATACTCTATAATATGATTTGGTATTGCATTTGAAAAGGAAACAATAAATATTCAAAATGTAGTGGTCGGAATTTTTACTTATAAGATTGTTAAATTCGTAGTATGTTGTCATTATGTTTAAGGCTTCAGTTAGTGTTGCATAATAAAGGCCAGCTCTGTTAGACACCAGAATCAGCAACAACTTTGGTTTTCTCCAGACTTTGGATAACTGCATAATTTAAACACAACTGCTAATCATCTGGAGTAGCTATTAGGGCCCCATACATAAGCGGATAGTCCGTACATATCGGATACGTATAGATTTGATGCGACAAATTAATATGGTTCGGACGAACCAAATCTTTGAGAGCCCACTAACCAACATACCAAACACACGAATCAGATCTGCATGCCTGGCTCGGCGTATCAAATTGGCACGTTAGTGAAGTAAAATATTGCATTTTAGGCGGATGTGGTATTTTAGTGGTACAGTAAGGTCTCGTTTTATGCGGTGGATACGTTCTACAGAAAAGCGCATAAAAAAATCGCATAAAAAAAGGCTTTACTTGCATTGATAAAGTAGGGATACGTTCCATAGTTTTCTAAAATCTATTTAATCTAATCTATTAATAATAGAAATTTTTGGATGAAATACAAACCGCATAACTTCAAAATCGCATAAAAAAATCCGCATAAAAAGAGACCTTACTCTATTTTAGTCCAGCTAAAAGATCTGAGTGCGGACTGACATTTTAAAAATGTTTTCTGAAAACAACAAACGTAAAGCAATAGCTTGTACTGGAATTTTTGGTTTTTGTAAATGAACATTTACCCAGCAAAGTAGTGAGAAAAATTTAATTAAAAAAATTGTTATTACGACGAAACTATTTTAGTCATATGTCTAATGGTAGTGGAGCCCAAGCGGGGATTTTTGCAGTTACTCGCGCGCGTCAGATTATGGTATGGGGAGAAACCTTGTACCCTGTAAATGTCCCACATAACAATTTCATGTTCTTAGTAGATTCATAGAACATACTTTTCAGAAAAAGTATATACTTAGAATATGCGTAATTACCATTGCGAATGTGCAGAGCATATACTGAGTATATACTACATTACAGTACTTAAACGTTCTATGTATATACTTAGAATGTACTACCGCACTTCTTTTCAGTATATACTGTTTAAACTACTTTATTTAATGGGTTATAAGTCAAACAATCATAGTATTGAGTAAACATATATATTTATAAAACTTACTAAACATCTTACATACAATAAATCATACAAGTGACAACCATGTTGACTGGCTTGAAGTTAGCCATGTCATGTCTAGCACGCAGCCCCTTGCTACGCTGTTACACAGCTATATATATTAAACACCTTCCCCCTAAGATCGATACCTATAAGGGGTCTTTATATTACGACCAACTCTCGTCTTATAACTGTTAGAAGTCTCAATATTTGGGTTGACTTTATGACTCAATGTAGGTACTGATTTTACATTTGGGCTTGGGCAACTAATGGTTTTATTAACACTATCATTTACGTTAATGTGAGTGGTATCTTTATGAACACTTTGTGACTGAATATCAGGGTACAACTCGGGTTCTAAAATGAGTTCTTTTTCAAGTGTTGTGGTGTATGAATGTTTCATTTGGTGTGAATTCCGTCTAATAATTTTATTGTTATCTTCTTTTTTCACCCAATATGATCTAGGTTCATTGGCCTTTTCTAACACAATTGCTTTACGCCAATAATTATCTTTTGAACTTCTTATTACTACCCTATCTCCCTTTCTAAACTCTACTGGTTTTCTTCGTGCTGTCTTATCATAACGTACTTGTAATTTCTCTTTTTCTTTGCATAAATTCTTATATACTTGTTTTTGGATTGTAGGTTCTAATTTATTAGCTGTAGTTGGTAATTGTCCTCTCAGGATCCTGCTCTGTAAAATTTGAGCTGGAGATGCATCAAGATTTATTATGCAGGTATTATTATATTCCATCACCAAATCTCTAAAATCAACATTTTCCTCATTACTCTTTCTTAAAATTTGTTTGCTTATATTGACTGCTTTTTCTGCAAGTCCATTACTCTGGTGGTAATGTGGAGTGCATGTCATAATTGTAATGTCTTTTTCTCTATAATAATTTTTACATTTTACCGAAGTAAATGGTAGATTATCTGCAATTAAAATTTCTGGATATCCAAATCTACTAAAAGTATCTTGAAATGAGTTGATTACTGAACTGGAGGTTTTATCTTTTAATATTGAAATGTCCAACCAATGCGAAAAATAGTCTACACTTACTAAATATGCTTTTGAACCATACTCTAAAATGTCTGTACCAACTTTATTGAATCTTAGTCTGGGAATGTCATGAGGCATCATTGGTTCTTTAAAATTATTTGGTCTGTATTTCTCACATATCCTGCATTTTTTTATATAGTTTGTCACATCATCATTAAGTCCTGGCCAATAATATATACTCCTGGCTTTGTTTATAGTTTTACTGACTCCTATATGGCCTTTGTGAAGCAATTTTATCATGTCAAGCCTAAGTTTTTTCGGAATAATTATTTTGTCATCAATAAATGCGATGCCAGCTTCAAAATACAGTGAATCTCTTATACCATAGTACTTTTTACACACTTGAGGAACATTTTTTTCTTTTGGCCACCCATTATAATAAAAATCAAAAATTACTGCTAATGCCTCATCCTGGCTAGTAGCTAGTCTTAACTCAGATTGCTTTTCCTGGCTCATAGGTAAATGTTTACTCACTGAGTGGACCATTTCAAACATTTCTGGGTCATGTGTCTCTATATTTAAACTGGACCTAGATAGCATATCAGCAAAATGTATGTCTTTCCCAGGAACAAAATATACATTTAATCTGTACTTGAGAAGTTTAAGCCTTAAACGTTGGAGTCTAACTGATCCAATTTTGGAAATTGGCTTCTTCATAATGGAGATTATAGGTTTGTGATCTGATTGAACGTCAACATCAAAATTATAAATAAAATTGTGAAATTTTTGAGTAGCATAATAAATTGCCAATAGTTCCTTCTCAGTCTGACTATAATTTATTTCACTATCATTCATATTTCGTGATGCACAAGCTACTAATTTTAAAATAGAATCATATTTCTGGAACATACAAACACCTAAACCATTTTTAGATGCATCACATTGTAAAATAATTTTTTGATTAGGATCATAAGGGACTAACGCTGGTGATTTACAAATTATGTTCTTTAAATTATCAAAACATTTTTGATGTGACGGGAGCCACACCCATTCTACATTATTTTTAAGTAATTGACAAAGAGGTTGAATATGTTCAGCCATGTTCGGAATGTACCGTCTAACGTAATTAAATGCGCCCAAAATTCTTTGTAATTCTACTTTACTATTTGGTTTTTCAAGTTTACAAAGTGATTCCACTCTGTCAGGATCTATTTGCATCCCTTTATGTGAAAAAACTTGACCCATAAATCTGACCTCTTCTTGACAATATTGAAATTTGTCCCCATTAAACTTTGCTCCTACTTCTTTAGCCCTTTCTAACACTTTTTTAACAGTTGTATCATGTTCGTCTTTTGTTGTTCCCATAACAATCATATCATCATGACAAATCAATAAATTCTCTATACCTTTAAATTTATCTTCTACTACTTCTTGAAACAGATCTTGGGAATTTGATAATCCATATGGCAATACTTTATATCTGAAAATTCCATAAGAAGTTGCAAAACAGCATTTCCATGATGATGTCTCGTCAAGTTCTAAATGATGATACCCTTCAGAGAGATCAAATACAGAAAATATCTTTTTACCTATCATTTGTGCACAAACATCTTCCAATTTATGTACTACTCTTGGTTTGCGGACTATTTGTTTGTTTAGATCTAATGGGTCTAAGCATAAACGTAACTTACCATTTTGCTTTTCCACAATAACAATGCGGTTTATGCTTGCCCTGGGGTCAATTTCGTTAACTTTGACAATTGCCCCTCTTTTTGTCAACCTATCTAATTCATTTTTTAAATTATCTCTAATTGCGACAGGTACATTTACAGGTGGGTAACTTACTGGCTCAAAATTGTCTACTGTAGTGATCCTATGTTTACCACAAAATTTACCATGACCTCTAAAAACTTCAGGGTTAAGGTTTATAAATTTATCCCTTTCTGCTAATTCTAAAGTACCACAACTCTCAATATTGTTGATTCGTTTAACTAACCCCAAATCAATACATAATTTACCACTTAAAAGAACTCGAGTTGCCCCATTAATAATTGTAAAATCCTCGTAAACATACTTATTTTTATGTTTACAAAATAAATTTACGACACCCATTGTTTTAGCCTGAGTACCCTCAAACCCTTTCAGTACATAATGATTATCCCTAATTTTAAATTGTTTATCAATTTTCTTAAAAATTTTTAATGGAATTATACTTACATCTGCACCTGTGTCAAGTTTTACTTTAATTCTCTTGTTTTCAATTTCTATAATTTCATCCCAAATATTTTGACTACTTACATTTTGGTATACTTTATTGACATTTCCTACAAAACTATCAGCTGATCCATCACTGCTATCTTCATCTATGACATCAATATTCTTCACTCTACACGACTTTGCAAAATGGTTTAAAAGCCCACATTTCTTACATTTCTTTCCATACGCTGGACATTCTCTGGCCCCATGAGTTGATTGACATCTTTTACACTTGAATTTTTCATTGGTATTCGCTTTACTTCTAGAGTTATTATAATTTCTATGGCCCTGGTACCTATCTTTACGAACTTCTCCTATGTCTACATCTTTTCTTTCGGTATGAAATTTCAAATTTTGGTTCTTACTTTGTTCACTAGTTCTACAAAATTCGATGGCTTTTTGTAGGGTAAGTTTGTCCACTCTCAATAGAGCTTCTCTAGTAACTGGATCTCTGATGCCCATTAATATTTTGTCTCTCAGAGCTTTATCTTCGGCTGTTTGTTCTGGATCAATTTCATTATAATTACATGTTCGAATCAAATGTCTACAACTAGTAAGAAACTGCTCAAACGACTCTCCTTCTTTCTGGACCCTCATGATAAAATTGTATCTTTCAAATGATTCATTCATCCTTGGATTAACATACTTATCGATTAGTGATATCATCAAGTCATACTTGTTATTTTCAGCTTCTGGGATCTCGAATGTGGACATAATTTTGGCAGACTCAGCCCCAATTATATTTCTTAAAATTGACATTTTCATTTTATCTGCTGACTGGTCTTGTCCCGTTGCTAGTAAATAATCTTCGAAACTAGTCTTCCAGAACTTCCATTCGCTTGCAGCATTTTGATCCTGCAGGTCAAAATCTGGTGGTAATTTTACATTTATTCCCATCACTGCCATTGTAGGTTATGTATGGTACCTCGTGTACAAGTTGCTATAAATTTAGCTTTTCGACTGTAAACTGTAACCCAACTAGCTGTTTGACTGCGCCATGTTTAAACTACTTTATTTAATGGGTTATAAGTCAAACAATCATAGTATTGAGTAAACATATATATTTATAAAACTTACTAAACATATACCAAGAACATACTTTTTAGAAGATTCTAAGGAGGTGCCATAAACCTTCTATTTATATACTTAGAATGTACTATCGCACATATTTTTAGTATATGGCAAGAATATTCCAAGGAAGTGCTATATACCTTCTAGTTATATACTTAGAATGTACTATCGCACATATTTTTAGTATATGGGAAGAACATTCCAAGGAAGTGCTATATACCTTCTATGCATATACTTAGAATGTACTATCGCACATATTTTTAGTATATGGGAAGAATATTCCAAGGATGTGCTGTATTTCTCAGAAGTATGTTTTCAACATCACCCAATCTCATCCTATAGGTTCTACCAAAGAATACTAACACACCCACTGGGTGTGTGTATTCTTTGGTTCTACTAATATATTATAGTTACATATTCTAATTGCATATGAGAATGTAGTTATTACATTCTACAATATTACGTAAAAAGTAAGTATAAAATATATAAACTTTAGTTAGTTATATAGGTACCTATGTATAATAAATATTATATGGGTAAGTAGACTATATATAAAATATAAGTAATATATTTAGTTATTATGTGCACATCAAAATAAAAATGCTGCTTATATAATTATATAATAGCCAAATATATAAATATGTATGTAAATTACTAAAATTTATAGGTGTCTATATACATTATACATACTTTTACTTACTAGGTATTTAGGAAATATTGAAGTACCAATATGAATTTATTATTTTCAAACTGCTTTTTATGTTCTTAAAAATGTTTTAGTCCTTGTAGCTAGAAATACTTGGTCCTACCTAACATCGTAGACATAAATGCATAACTGTACTGGAAACTATTTTCATATAATTTTGCTCTTTTGTTACCTACCCCCTTCCCTTGTGCAGGTATAAAATGCAATGCAAGGGTCAGAATGGCCGTTTCCAGATTCCCGAAAATTATAGGTAAAAATACTTAACGCTTATGGTATAAACTCAAATCAAAATGGTATTTCATTTCAACTGAAAACGAAACGAGAATTTCTCATTTTTCTTCAATAGAATTAAGTTTTAAACTTTTTTACCATACAATTATTAAAACGGTTTACAAAAAATGAATTAGATAGTTCAGTAGTACCTACCAAAATACATAAATTTTATTAATTATTCTTAATGCGAAGTTGATAATCTATAGGCTAACATATTATTCTTCTTCCTATAGGTACATACAGTATATTCTTTTTAAGATATTTTAAAAGTATATACAAGGATTTGTTAAGCATATACTTACGCATATACTAAGAATATTCGATTAAGGTATATTCTAAGAATAAACTTTTACGAACATTCCGAGATACTACGTACCCGAATGTGCTCAGTATATTCGGTGCAAGAATATTCTTTGAGGCACATGCAAAGAACATGAAATTTAGAATGTTTTTTATGGTACATGCTATGCTTGTACTACGCATATACTAAAAAGGATATACTTCGACGAATGTTGGTAGGATATGCTTAGAACATGATCCGAACATCATTGTTATGTGGGGTATCCCTATCATATATTGGATCTTAATACAGAGGGCCCCGAAAAAAATATTCTAGCCTTAAAAAACTCGAAGTTGTCAGATTAAGATTAATCTGTGTCTTTACTTACTGCTACCGCCCTATCTTCATTTTCAACCACTAGTTTAGCTGATCACACTCGGGCCGGCCTCGTCCTTCTCTCATTTGCTCTCTCTTTTTCTTTAGTAAAAATTTTTGTTAGTTTAGGAAGTTTTTCTTTATTTAATTGCCGCTCTACCCTGCGAACAAAATCCGCCCGTTCCGCGCCCTAACAAATTTGGTGCTCTAGGTCAGTCCTTGTCGGCTTAGTGGTAAATCCGGCCCTGCCAATTAATTTATTATTGTGGTACCATTATTTAAATACAGCAGTGGTTTTAAAACTTTTTTGCCTCTTAATATTTTATCAATAAGCCATTTTTTATCGAGATGTGGCTTCTTTTTTAAAACGTTTCAAAATATACCTAAAAATGTAAATTATATTTATTTAATTTTCAGATTATTAACAGGTCTCCACAATCGTATCTACTTTTAACCATATACAAATATGTGGTGTATTCGATAAATATTTACACTAAGGTAAGTTAGGTTCAATCGAACTATTTTTGGTCCCAGAATATGTGATTTAATTTATGACCTGCATTTGTGTTCTTCTTCTTCTTCAAATGCAAATCCACTAATGGATGTAACTCTCTGTTTCTTGCAATGCGTATCAGAGATTGTATGTCGTTAATCCCTGTCCATTGCCTTATGTTTCGGTGCCAGGACATTTTCTTGCGTCCAATTTATCTCTTGCCTTAAATTTTACTCTGGATTATAAGTTGAAGGAACTGGTATTTTTCGTTTCGCATGATGTGACCCAAATACGCCGTTTTTCTTTTCTTGATGTTTTCGAAAAGCTGGCGTTCTTGGTCGATTCTTTTAAGAACATCTATATTTGTGACTTTCGCCGTCCATGATATCTTTAGGATACGGCGATAAAGTCACATTTCGAAGGCTTCTAATCTGTTTATATCCCTCGTTTTTAGTGTCCAACCCTCTATGCCATATAGCAGCACCGACCACACGTAGCATTTAGTAAACCTTAGTCTCAGTGTAAGATCGAACTCTGAACAGGTAAGTACCTTCCTGAATTTTACGAAAGCTTGTCTAGCTTGTTCAATGCGACATTTTACTTCCCTGTCCGATGCCCAGTCTTCAAAAAGCCACGTTCCCAGGTATTTAAATTTGCTCACTTTTTCAATGGACTTAGTATTCAGTGTTATGGTGGAGTTTTCAAATGCATCCAAGTTTCTGGAGATGATCATGAATTTGGTATTTTTGGTATTAATCTCTAATCCCATTCGCTTACTGTATTCTCCGATTATAGTGACAAGTTGTTGAAGATCTGCTATGATGTCACAAATTAAGACAGCATCATCAGCATCAGCATATCGTATATTGTTGATCAATACTCCAGTCACTTTGATTCCCATCTCTGCATCTTCCAAAGACTCTTGAGATATGGCTTCCGAATAAATGTTAAATAAAAGAGGGGAAAGCACACATCCCTGCATTTGTGTTACACCCTGTATAATAAATATAGGCTAATTATCTAAATTAAAGCTTGTTTTGCCATAAAAATACCTGTTTGAATTAAAAATGGTTAATCGCAGATAATTGACAAAGTAAAACCAATTACATCTACCGGCCACATCACATTTTTGGAAGAATTTGCGTCAGAAATTCTATTTAAACTGGAACATATTCAGGTTTATAATTACTTTTTGCTGTCACGAACTTGAATTCATTATATTTTAATAGCAATCAGGTTTGGGTTCCATGTTATTTGTGGAGTAGAAGGATATTTTATCATTGTAAATGCAAATTGCTCACAACAAAAATAATCAGTTTTTATAGTTTCAAATCAATTTTGTTTTGGACATAAATTAATTGTAAACTGTCTACAAGAATAAAAAACCGCTAAACGCCGTAAAAATGAGTGGTGCATACAATATCCCAGCTACAAAAGATATGATATGAATATAACTTGGCGTGAAAATATATTTTCATTTTGATGCAAAACAAAATTCTAGTTTTATTTTAAAAGATTTTTCTTCTTATTCTTATATCAGGAGTTTTTTAAAGTTATTTATAAATTAAATGTATGAAGTTGAATGCAATGTTTCTCGATTACACGTTAAGCTTTATAAATGGTTGCCTTTGTCGCATTATCTCCCAAATGATCCAGTGTCCATCGAATGTACACTAGATTTTTTTCTATTCGAAATAGATTGACAAAAAATATTGGGATGGCCGGTAAATATACTCGGATTGCCCGTTGCCAGATCAAATTTAGCGTCGTAACCACTACAACTACATAACCATTTCGGAAATAATCGTTAATTGGATTATACTTTTGTAACTTAATAACTTCTAAACGGCTTAACCGATTTTGATCACTAAACATGAGTTTGAAACCTATTGACAAGTAGTATCTTATGCATCTAAGGTCAAGTATGATAACTAAAGCTGTTACAGGAATTATTGAGCTTGAAAAACCGTTTTTTCCATAGGAAATAGATTTGGTCATACTTATATTTATGTTTATTTTGGCGTTTCAATTTCCACTTCGAAATGTTGTTCGAAGTGCACTACGAAGTGGAAATCGAAAAGTCAAAATAAACATTTAAACTAAAATGTCAAACAGTGATGCGTGCTGAGTCCACTGCTATTCTCAGTGGTACTGGATGAAGCGATAAAGAAAGCCAAGAGAAGAATGAGAAAACTAACATTAGGATACTGGCAAATAAAACGGACTCAACTATCGGAGCTGCTATTTGCAGACGACATGGTATTGATAGCAGAAAACAGAGAAGACTTACAGAACAATCTTGAAATCCTAGAGAGTCCAGAAAGCCACTGCGCATCCGCTAGGAAAAATATTCCGAATCGGATTTTTTGCACAATCTTACTCAAAATGGACCCCTTTTAACAAATTTGCATGTTGCCAGGACCAAAAGTGGGTCAAACATTTTTTAAACATTTTTTTTTGTTTTTTTCCTAAAATTCTTTTTTTGCATGAAACAAAGTTTCTTTAGGCATTTTGGATCATTCCAAACAGAAAAGGTCTTTAGTGACTTTTCTCTAAAGTTGATAGTTTTTGACATATAAGCGATTAAAAGTTGAAAAATTGCGAAATCGGCCATTTTTAACCTTCAAAAACTATGTGAAAAACTGAAAATTTGAATGTTGCCAAGGTAGGTAGATATTGCTTAAACATGGATTGATAAAATCCCGAAGAGTTTTTTGCAATTCAATATTCAAAACTCCTTTGTTTTTTAATTGCTAATCAAGCGTGCGCGACACTATTTTCCACCGTTGCATGTGTATACAGCACAAGAATAAAAAACCGCTAAACGCCGTAAAAATGAGTGGCGCATACAATATTCCAGCTACAAAAGATCTGATATGAATATTACGTGGCGCGAAAATGTATTTTCATTTTGATGTAAAACAAAATTCTAGTTTCATTTTAAAAATTTTTTAAATATTTTTTCATAATATTTTCTAAATTTGAAGTAAACGCGCCACAAAACAGTTTCAAAATTCAAACTGTATCAAAGTTACTCTTTTGTGGCGCGTTTTACTTCAAATTTAGCAAATATTATGGAAAAATCTTTTAAAATAAAACTAGAATTTTATTTTGCATCAAAATAAAAATACATTCTCGCGCCACGTAATATTCATATCAGATCTTTTGTAGCTGGAATATTGTATGCGCCACTCATTTTTACGGCGTTTAGCGGTTTTTTATTCTTATATCAGGAGTTTTTTAAACTTATTTATAAATTAAATGTATGAAGTTGAATGCAATGTTTCTCGATTACACGTTAAGCTTTATAAATGGTCGCCTTTGTCGCATTATCTCCCAAATGATCCAGTGTCCATCGAATGTACACTAGATTTTTTTCTATTCGAAATAGATTGACAAAAAATATTGGGATGGCCGGTAGATATACTCGGATTTCGGAAATAATCGTTAATTGGATTATACTTTTGTAACTTAATAACTTCTAAACGGCTTAACCGATTTTGATCACTAAACATGAGTTTGAAACATATTGACAAGTAGTATGTGATGAATCTAAGGTCACGTATGATAACTGAAGCTATTACAGGAATTATTGAGCTTGAAAAACCGTTTTTCCCATAAGAAATAGATTTGATCATACTTATGAAGCTTATAACTTAAAAATTCGAATTTTCCCGGATATGAGGTATACACCGTTGGATTCGCCTAGAGTCCTTCTACAAACGCTCAGTTATTGGCGCAATTCGTAGGTTGAAATTTTGAGTAATTGTCGAAAAACCAAGTTTAGTTTTTCAGTTTTTCGGCTATACTGAGCCGTGTGTATGTCTGATCCTGGCGGCTTAAACACCGTTTGAAAGCTTACCTCAATACTATTGATTTGGTGTATTTGCGGTTCTCCTGACTCTTCTTGAACCGAAGATATATACCCCCAAAAAATATGCCGTTTTGTACTTACCAAGTCCTATAGCTGGCTTATGGGTGGTCAAAAGTCACAAACTACATCGGTTCTGAATCGGCCCTGACCCCCTCTTCAAACACAGAAAAAAATTCAGATCGGCAAACATTTTCCCTTTTTTAAATAAAAATTGAGTCATATTTCTGAGCTCGGTAACTTTTGAATGGTATAATCGATTTTCAAAATTAGACATGCGTTAGAAAGGTAATGATCAGTACTATTAGATGCCGCAAAGGTCGGAGTTAAGTTTTTGGGAGTTTTGGGGACGAGAACGAAAAACAGACCCTAAATAGGAAGGGCCGTAAAATCCATACCCGTGGACCAAAATGGATGGTTGACATATGAATGGGTGAGTCTTTTTCTGAACATTAAGATGGGAGTTGGCCCAATTTTCAATTCAGTCAGATTGAGAAAATCGAAAATTTCGTGTATATATATGGTGTCGGGTGTAGGGGAGTGTGGATGTGCGCCACTGGCGAGAACTACCGTTCTCTGGTAATGGTGCAAATGAAAGGAATACATTCGTTATTTCCTAAAACAGCGACTTTAAGGAAAAAATCCCGAAACAGGTCGATTTTTATTTTTAAGTTATGATATTGTGGCATATATGGTATACTAGTGACGTCATCCATCTGGGCGTGATGACATAATCGATGATTTTTTTAAATGAGAATAGGGGTCGTGTGCTAGCTCATTTGAAAGGTTCTTCAATTCTCTATTCAGTAATATAAACATTTACATAATTATTTATACAGGGTGCCAAAAAAAGTTTTTAATTAAATTATTTGAAAAAAAAGAAGAATGTATGTAATTTATTTAATTCAAAATACATTTTACTGTTACCCGAAAACTAAAAAATGTTTATTTCGCAAATAAACATTGCTTTTCGATTAAATTCAATGTTCAAGCCAGCTCCCGCCAGCCACCTGCCTCTTGGAAGTTTTAACATTTAATTTAAACGAAAAGCAATGTTTATTTGGGAAATCAACTTTGTTTTCTGATTTGTGAAAGCAGTTAAATGTATTTTGAATTAAATAAATTACATACATTCTTCTTTTTTTGTCAAATAATTTAATTTAATAAAAATTTTTTGGACAACCTATATAAATAATTATGTAAATGTTTATATTACTGAATAGAGAATTGAAGAAGCTTTCAAATGAGCCAGCACACGACCCGTATTCTCATTTAAAAAAATCATCGATTACGTCATCACGCCCAGGTGGATGACGTCACTAGTATACCATATATGCCACAATATCATAACTTAAAAATAAAAATCAACCTGTTTAGGGATTCAAAGTCGCCGGTTTACGAAATAACTAATTTTTTCCTTTCATTTGCACCATACTGTATACACATGCAAAGGTGGAAAATAGTGTCGCGCACGCTTGATTAGCAATTAAAAAACAAGGGAGTTTTGAATATTGTATTGCAAAAAACTCTTCGGGATTTCATCAATCGATGTTTAAAGAATATCTACCAACCTTGGCAACATTCAAATTTTCAGTTTTTCACATAGTTTTTGAGGGTTAAAAATGGCCGATTTCGCAATTTTTCAATTTTTAATCGCTTATGTGTCAAAAACTATCAACTTTAGAGAAAAGTCACTAAAGACCTTTTCTGTTTGGAATGATCCAAAAAACCCAAAAAAAAACTTTGTTCCATGCAAGAAAAATAATTTTGGGAAAAAAACAAAAAAAAAACGTTTAAAAATTTTTGACCCACTTTTGGTCCTGGCAACATGCAAATTTGTTAAAAGGGGTTTTTTTCAGTAAGATTGTGCAAAAAATCCGAATCGGAATATTTTTCCTAGCGGGTGCGCAGTGGCTTTCTGGACTAAGAAGAACTATCAAACATAAATATGAAAATTAATACAGAGAAAACAAAAACAATGATAATTTCAAATACTAGGAAGACACACGCAATAGAATTAGACGGGAAACAACTAGAGCAAGTAGAATATTTTAAATACCTAGGAGTAATAATCGAATCAAATAGTAAACAAGACATGGAAATAAATGAGAGAATGGGACGAACAGGAAGCTTATTTAACGCTATGAAAACAACATTTTTGGGGAAAAAATAGATACCGGAGAAAGTAAAAATGACAGTCGTTAAATCAGTAGTTAGACCAACAATCATGTATAGCAGCGAGACATGGACATTGACGGGGAGACAAAAATCCAGAGTCAATGCTATGGAAATGAGGTTCCTGAGGAAAATAACAAACAGAAAGAGGACAGGCAAAATACGAAACGAAACAATTAGTCAAAACCTAAAACTAGAACCAATCAATAAAAAAATAGTGGAGGGACAACTTAGATGGTTCGTGCACGTGTGTAGAATGTCGAAGAAGAGGCTAACAAAACGAGTGTTCGAAACGAGAGGGCAGGGAAAAGCAAAAGAGGAAGACCAAGAGTTAAGTGGGTAGATGAAATCAGAAAAGAAGTTGAGAAGAAGGGATTGACATTGGAAAGTGCAAGAAACCTAACGCAAGATCGAAAAGCATGGAGACTACAATGCCAAACTCAACTCCACCAGCCTTACACCTAAACGTAGAAAGGCTTAGGACTAAGTAAGTAAGTAAGTAAAGTAAAATTGTGGTTTATTCCGAGCAATAATAGTACCTTTTCATTTATTTTTACTACCATAGTATCTAATGTTAGTCTTTAATTTTATATTATATTGATTCCTTGCCTAGGCCAACTGGCTAGACTATAACCATATATTGAAAAATACTTTCCTATACATACTTTCTTTAACAAAAAAAATACAATTGTTATTAACGTGTAACAATGACGCATCAAACCATGGTAAATCCACCATTTAGATTTTTAACGACTTTTCTATATACATGTCAAGTTGTTATCAATTTATGTAACAAAAGTAGACTTTAGTGTAGGTAATTAATAAAATACAAATAGGATATAATAGATACTTTGTCCTGGAAATTTACTGACGCGAAGTGACAAATAAGACGTTATTTGTAAACACATTGTGTTATTTTTGTGTATGAAGTCCAAAAAAGTTATTATTGGCTATTTAATTATCAATAGACTTAAGCAAATATGCAAATTGCATATAATGCATAAAAAATGCAAAAATGTCAAATTTTGCATATTTTTATAAAAGTGAGCATAAAGTGCATATAATTTGAAAATTTGGTATTAACTATATATTTTTATATTCAAACTTACAGATAGCATGAAAATGCCAATATTTAATTTTGTTTTATAATCACTTGGTATTGAATTCTTGGTATAGTATCTAATAAAAGACAGCGGCTTATAGTTTTGTTTCAACTTTGATAAAACCTTACAAAGAGCTATCTATGGCCAGTGCCGGTTTATGCACTGGGCGCTTGTGGCGGGCGCCCAGGGGCCCGGGCCCCGGAGGGGCCCGTTCCTTTTACTAATAAAAAAGTAAAGTACGCTAAATAATCTACGTATTTTCCAAAATAGAAAAAAAAAAACGACGAAATACCTGCGATTTCGAAATGGTCTGATTTTAAGACTGATGACTTTATAAAAACTGCGAACTTTTAAACCAAAAAGTGATTTCTTAGAACATTATAAAAACATGTTTAAAGATGGAGAAAAAGCTTATTATAGAAGATTAAATAAAAGCAACTTTTATAGAGGAAAACCCAATGGAGACAAAGAAAAGAGAGATTGGCTAATATACGGCGCAAGTGTTAAAGCTGTTTATTGTTACCCGTGCAAATTATTTTCAATTGACAAAATAGTTTAACTGAGCTTGGAATCATTTGACATCTGACCCACTGGAAACATTTGAATATTTTGCTCAAATCTCACGAAGAAAGTAAATTTCATCTGAACTCTATGGTTACATTAATAACAAGATCATCATTGATTGGAGTTATACACGCTGTCTTAAAAAAGCAAGTAAAATGCGAAGCTAACTATTGGATAAACGTCCTAAGAAGAGTTGTTGTCACTACTAAATGATTTGCTTCTCAAGGACTAGCTTTCCGTTGATGCAATGAGGATTTAACGATTCATCATAAAGGAAATTACAGTTGTCTTGTATACTTTGCTAAATTTGATTACTTCTTAGCTGAGCATTTACAACGGAATGCGAATAAATGAAAAGGTTCAGTTAGCTATCTGTCTCACCAAATTTGCAATGAATTTTTGGAAGTAATGAAATCAAAGCTTGTAGAAACTTTTGACGCTGTACCTAAATGCTTTAGTTAAAAACTAGGGATCCATCAAACCTATTTTTTCTAGTTAAGCAATAACAGAGACGAAAAATTAGCAATTAAAATGAAGCCAAGACACTGCAGAATAAAATCTTTGAGACAGCTCTATTGACACTGATTTGGACCAAAACTGTGGAACGAGTTAATGCAAAAGCAATACGTGAAGAAACTGTGAACTTAAACGTGTCAATTGGAGTAGAAATAATGGCTAATGACAATATATTTTGAGATTTGTTGGAGACGTAAGAAATATGTCAAGCGAAATTGAACTAGAAGCCAAAAATATTTTTTTTGCGAAGACGAGGATATAATATATGCTACAAAGATGTTACATCAGGTTAGATGATTTTCTACGCTAGATAAAGAAGCAGTCAAGATGTCAATTAATACTTTATATGTGAAATATAAAAAATATGTCGATGAAACCAAAGAGAACTTGCATAATGAAATTACCCATTCTATAACATTATGCCAAAAGTTAAATAAACATTTATAAAATTTGGTATCATCCAGGATGTAAAGATTGTACCTAAAGGTAACATTTCCTAATATTTTACCTTTACGGCAAGTTTATTTCACGATACCAACTTCTAATTCATCAGGCGAGCGGTCATTTTCGGCTTTAAAAAGAATAAAAATATATTTAACGCCAAATTTGGGTCAAGAAAATCTAGACGGATATCACTATTTTATTATAGAAAATGAAGACCTGGAGCAACTGAATTGTGATAGTGTCATCTGACAGATTGCTAATGCCTAATCAAGCAAAAAAGTGATTTAATTTTTGTCATATGTATTTTTTAGAATATATTTTTTTGCTTGTCATGTGTTTTGTGTACCTTTCTGTTTTTTTTTATACATTTTTTGGAATATTTTTACGTTTGCTATTCTTCTTGTTTGCTAAAAATTGTGTATGGATTTTACGGGTATAAATACATGAATGTGTTTTCTTGTAAAAAAATCTGACAACGAATAGCAATTAAGGGGGCCCCTAAATATTCTGCGCCCAGGGCCCGAAGTTAGGTTAAACCGGCACTGATCTATGGATATGGATAAAGTTTATTGCTCATGTTGTGGTAAAACCGTAAGTACATACGTATTATTTTTTATTTTATTTTAAAAATTTACACGGTGCGTGGTACAAACAAAGCTTTTAAAATTGGAGATTATGTTTAAGAAAAGTACCGACACAAGGCTAGTTCGCAATAAATCGATGTATTTTTTCTTTTTTCAAGCATTTTTTAAACTCCTTGCGATAAAAAATAGGATACCTATTTAAAATTCAAATCATTCAATAGTCTACTAAAAGGTCGCTAACATTTTTTTTCTAACAATAGCATAGTTTGCTTTAATTTTACTAAAAACAAAAACATATCATATATTGGACTTAATTAATTAAGTGCTTTTCAATTATGCTCACAGTATTTTTTATTGAAATGTAAATAGAAAAGACCAAGAGCCTCTTGTAAATATTTGGGGGTTCTTCCTTCTTGCAGTCATTTCTGGACATTTTCAAGATTACTACACCGATTTTTATTTGATTTAATTTAAATATTTTAATTGTTATGCAAAAGCGGTTCATTTTTAGTTTATTTCTACAATCTTAGATTTTAAAAATGGGTACAAATATAGAATATTTATATTCTTTTTTAGATTTCATCTGAAAAAAAAATTTCAAATAGATCAGCATGTCAGAACCGCGAAACATTTAGCTAAAAAAATAAAAACCACATCCGGTGAAAAATATCAACCTTCAGTGTCCAAGTGCGAGTTCCAAAAAACAAACCGAACAAGAAACTTTTAACGAAGACTTGTGTCGTGCATTAGTATCTTCTAATATACCGCTTTCAAAATTATCTAATGAAAACTTTAGTTCTTTTTTAAATAAATATTGCAAACAAAACATTCCCAGTGAACGAACTCTAAAGAGAAATAATGTCAATTTGTTATACTCCTCAGTTATCCACAACATAAAAGCCGAAATAAGTAATAATTACTTTTTCCACCTACCTCTACCGAAAGTATACTTTTCCGGAGCTGAGTGTAGGGAGCAAAGTTGTACTATTCCTCCCTAGGGAGGAAAAGTAAAAGTGACATCATGGTATTTAAATCATAAAATATAACTTATTGACGCCCTTTACAATATCTATTTTCTATTACGTAAGTAACTATACATTTTAACGTTTATTTAAAAACACTCTGTATTTTGCAGAATGGTAAAAAACAGTAAATTGTTATTCTGATTTAACAATGTTTACATTAATAATTTGACTTATATTTGACAGTTGACAGTTATATTGTACCTACTTGTTAGTTTTAGTTCTAATAAATTTTGTTGGTTAGTTACATAAATAAATTAAGTAAAAATGAAAAAATTACTTGTTATTTGAGGAAGGTAGAAAAACCATATGTATAACATGGGAGTAAAGTGCCTTTTCCTCCCTTGAATGATTACTGCCCTCCGCTACACGTCGGGCAGTAAACTTCATTCTCGGGAGGAAAAGTAGCACTTTCCTCCCTTGTTATACAAATAGCTATTACATATATGTGGACAAGACCACTGACTCCTCAGGAAGATACATTGTGCACGTATTGATTGGTGTACTTAGCGATGAAATCTTTCCAAAATCGTATTTAAATTCCTGTAAGCAAGTGGACAAAACCAACGCTCTAACAATATCACGGTTTCTACAAGAAGCATTAGCAAGCTGTTTTCTTCCTGCTGCTGTGCCTAATGATAAATTATTGCTTATTTTATCTGATGCCGCACTATATATGTTGAAAGCAGAACAAAATTTAAAAATATTTTTTCCAAACTTAATACGTGTCACTTGTTTAACGTATGGAATAAACAGAGCTGCGGAGGAAGTAAGAAAAAAATTTCCACTAGTTAACAGTTTAATAGCGAACGTCAAAAAGTATTCCTGAAATCACCTGTAAGAATACAATGTTACAGAGATATGCTTCCTGCTGTTCCACTGCCACTGCAACCCATTTCAACACGTTGGGGAACATGGTTGGAAGCAGCTAATTTCTATGCCGATCATTTTGTTGATTTAAAAAAATAATTAATCTTTTAACGGATGATAGTTGCCAATCCTTATTGGAAGCTAAACAAGCCTTCCAAAGAACATCCTCTAACAACAACTGTCATTCATAAAATCAAATTATAGTTTTGTCCAGAAAACTATAACTCTATTAGAATCCTCCAAATTATCATTGTTAGAGAGTACAGTTTTAATAAAAGAATTTGAGTCATTGTGTCAAAAGGTTAAAGGTAGGTACTATTGGAAAGGAAATTTTTCAAAAATATAAAGCAACCATGGAAAAAAATAGTGGTTACCAGGTTATTTCTGAAGTGGTTCAAGTACTAGCTGGGATATTTTCAGAACCACTTAATTCAGAACCATCTATTATAGTAAATTTGAAAAATGTCCCAGTTACATCAGTTGATGTCGAAAGAAGTTTTTTTATTTACAAATATATGTATTCAGATAGAAGCCATAAGTTTTTATTAGAAAATTTTAAACATCATTTGATAATCTATTGTTACCACAATTCAAAATAATATTTATATGTTAAAATATTTGTATATGTTATGTATCTATTATATTGTAAGTATTTTTGTAAATAAAAAAAAATGTAAATATTTTTTATTACATGTATTTATTTTCTAGATAAATATGCATATTTTGCATAAAATACTGCATATTTTTGCATAAAATACTGCATATTTATGCGCATATTTCATACTTTTTTATTTGCATATTTGCCTAAGTCTAATTATCAAAAATAATCAAAAAATGAAGCACTTTTCGGCAAAGTGTCAAAAACCTTTATTTTTATTTTTTTTTTATAAAAAGTTTTTAGCAGAAAAACTAAGCAAGTTACGATCGAAATAAAGTTGATCTTTTTTTGTAAAAAAAATCATTAAAATCAGACGTATCTTACAGAAAAACAAAAAAAAATCCAGAGTATTCAAAAAAGCAAAACCTACACTTTCTTACTCTTTGAGATTTTTCGTATCACTAATACTTTTCAAGTTATTTTGAAAAAAGGCAATTTTTTTAAAATTTCTATTTTTTTTTACTTTACAACCAAATTTTTCCAAAAAAATTTAACTAGTCAAAGATCATGTAAACAATAGATACGTAAGTAAAGTAAATTGTAAAGCGGTAAGTAATGATTAGTTTCATTTGGGATGCTAATTATAGAGCGATTTTCCGATTTTTCTACCAAACAAAGGAATCAACTTTATTTTGAGCGTTACTTGGTTAATTTTGATGTTAGCAACTTTAATAGAAAACAAACATAAAGCTTTTTTTAAACACTTTAAAAAATGTTGATGAGTTTTCCCCGAAAAGTGCTTCATTTTTTGGTTATTTCATGTTGTAATATTTGATTTGGAGTTTACCGAATATGTAATTTTCTACTTTTCATGAGCTACAACTATTATTTGCGATAAACCGTCTAAAAACGTGGTTTGTTGAAAAATGAACATTTTTACTCACAAATAACTCGAAAAGTATATTGACTTAGTGAAACAACTCTATAGAACAAAAGTTACTTAGAATCAGTCAGTTTATCTACTTCCGAACTTATTTTGAACGTATGTTTATCACCCCTGAGAAGGAATGGCTTTCACTCCTCAAGTAAAAGCACCCCTGCTCCCAAGTCCAAAAGTGAAGTAGATCGTAAGAGGACTACATCCAAATTTTGAAGCAAATCCATCGTGACGACGACAATTACATTCCAAAACGGTCGTTTACATGCCTTTACATGCCTTATAAACAAATTCGCAGCAAATTAAAAAAAAGAATGTGTGTGTACTTTGTACGCACGTAAGAAGTTATACGTCTATTATATGATTTCAACGAAATTAATATACTTTAAACAGTTTATTTATATTTTATTTAAATATTAAACTAATTTTCCTCGACACCGTAACGTACAAGAGGACGGCTTAAGTAAGTAAGTAACTAATTTTAATACTTACTACTTCTCAAAAATTTTTATTAAAACAGTGCCAAAAATTAAAATAATAAAAGAATAAAACACACACAAACAAACACATTGAAAAATGCCACAAATGATTTCTGAACAATGCAGGAAAAAAATTTAACTAAATACGTATTTTCTGAAACAAAAATTATATGTTGTTCTGAAGCTATTTTCTTGTGGCATTTTTATAAAAAATAAACAAACATGTTATTGCTAAGTAAAAAAAATTCTTTTAACAATTTATTTAATTTGACTCATTTATATTGGCAATTCAGACGTATATTATACATTTTAAAGTAGAAAACTTTAAAATGATATCGCCAATATTTATGAGTTGCCTTCCTGGGACGTCTTTACTAAAAGATAGTTCATTCGATTACATTAAATCAATCCCAACTCAAGATAATCCGTCACAAAAAATCATAGCATGTGATCTGTCTTTAAAAAGACAACCAAATGCAACGATGACAGTAAAATTCATAAATTGTTAGAAGAATTTTTTTACTTAGCAACAACATTTTTGTTTATTTTAGTAGTATTGTGTATTCTGACAACGAAACCCGATTTGGGCTTCGAAACGTTAATAAAATAATTTTTTTTTGGTAAAATTGTGGCTTATTTCCCATTAAAAGTAATTTATTAAAAAATTATACAGGGTGGTTCATCTTATTCGCCTCGGTCTCTGTACGGAAAACCACTTGATATTTTAAAAAAATTTCTTCACAAAAATATACAGGGCCTTTAATACTACAACCTAAAAATAATGTGAATTATACAGGGTGTTCCAAAAAAGAGTGGTATATCAAAGATATATTTTTTCTTATGGAATGCCCTATATCTGATGACATTATTGAATTGACCTTAAAAAATAAGCTATACTTTCATAAGGGTTCCCTATACCTAAATACAGGGTGTTTTGATTTATTTCGATTTTTCTAAAAATGTAAGGTTTTAGAAAAAAATAAATATCTTAGAATCTAAGAAGCAGTAAAAATTCTTTCTTGGATCTTAATAATAGACTATTTAGCATACTTAAACAGATGCTTATTGCAACAGAATTTCTTACAGGATGGTCAAAATATGAGATTGTTCTATTAACAAATTCAAGCTGTAATAACTTACTTATTTTAAATGGAACACCCTGTATCTTACTAGTCTATCGCGTAGAAAATTTACTTAGCTTTCAATTTGTATTAGGGTTTCCTATACCTATCTTTTTACAGGGTGGTCAAAATATTAGATTGTTCTATTAACAAATTCAAGCTGTAATAACTTACTTATTTTAAATAGAACACCCTGTATCTTACTAGTCTATCGAGTAGAAAATTTACTTAGCTTTCAATTCTTATTAGGGTTTCCTATACCTATCTAGCTTCATTTTTTAAATATTTAAAGATTTCCTAATTTGTAAGCTTTAAAAATTAGAATTAAGTACCTATGTCGTGGTTATTTACAACACATCACCAACACCGGCAATATACTTAAATATCTTAGTCAAGATAGTTTCATTAATAAAATTCACATTTTTATCATTTAATCACACAGAGTGTTCTTATTTTAAATGACATACTCGATATTATATTCTTTATAATGGAAGATATTTAAAATCTCTTCAATTCCATGTTAACATTCTCAATACACATGTTATTCTGTAAATATAAATTCCCATGTTATTCTGTAAATACCCATTTTTACATATTTTTGTACAATAGGCTCGTTTTCGTCAAAGTAGCCATTGCATTTAATTGTTTGTAATTGCGATTTAAAGATTCAAACAAAAAGTGGCGTTCTTTAATTTACTTAATAACCGTTGGGTTAAGATATGGAAAATACTTATACGGAATGAAATATAATTTAAATATCTTCCAGAATACGGCATCTAATATAGGGTATGCAGTTTAAAATAAACATATTATTCAATTTCACATGTAGGCCAAAATCAACTAAAATAATACAACACTCTGTGTGATTACATGGTAACAATGAAAATTTTATTATTAATGACAGTATCTTGTCTAAGTATATTGCCGGCGTTGGTGATGTGTTGTACATAAACACGACATAGGTACTTATGTAATACTAATTTTTAAAGCTTACAAATTGGGAAATCTTTAAATATTTAAAAAATGAAGGGAGATAGGTATAGGAAACCCTAATAAGAATTAAAAGCTAAGTAAATTTTCTACTCGATAGACTAGTAAGCTACATGGTGTTCCATTTAAAATAAGTAAGATATTACAGCTTGAATTTGTTAATAGAACAATCTAATATTTTGACCACCCTGTAAAAAGATAGGTATAGGAAACCCTAATACAAATTGAAAGCTAAGCAAATTTTCTACGCGATAGACTAGTAAGATACAGGGTGTTCCATTTAAAATAAGTAAGTTATTACAGCTTGAATTTGTTAATAGAACAATCTCATATTTTGACCACCCTGTACGAAATTTTGTTGCAATCAGCATCTGTTTAAGTATGCTAAATAGTCTATTATTAAGATCCAAGAAAGAATTTCTTACTCCTCCTTAGATTCGTAGATATTTATTTTTTTCTAAAACCTTACATTTTTATAAAAATCGAAATAAATCAAAACACCCTGTATTTAGGTATAGGGAACCCTTATGAAAGTATAGCTTATTTTTTAAGGTCAATTCAATAATGTCATCAGATATAGGGCATTCCATAAGAAAAAATATAACTTTGATATACCACTCTTTTTTGGAACACCCTGTATAATTCACATTATTTTTAGGTTGTAGTATTAAAGGCCCTGTATATTTCTGTGAAGAAATTTTTTTAAAATATCAAGCGGTTTTCCGTACAGAGACCGAGGCGAATAAGATGAACCACCCTGTATAATAAACTTACAATCATAAAATGTATAAGAAAAATTAAAAAAAAAATAAAAGTTTCCATTGGGGTTCGAACCCGCTTATCAGCGCAGTTAGTACTGAAATTCATTCACCTTAAACTTTTACCCACGGAGACCATGTGTCATCATGTGCGAAGATCAACTAACTAAACGAATTAAACTTTTGACGGTACTGCATTTAACCAAATTATTTTGATTTTGAATTGAAATTATTTAGAATTGAAAGAAATATTAGAATACAACAAAACATAGAGTAAGAAAACAATATATTAGGTGAATATTGATAGAAATTTTGATGGTAATTAAATCAAAGCATTACTTTAGTAGGTTCTTTTTAAATTTTCCAAATAGGTAGGTCCTATACGTATGAAATTTTTTATTAGGCTACTGAAACATTTACAATTATTACGTACCTGTCGCTTTTAAAAACTATTTAAAAAGTCACTACAGTATTAAGTGCGTTCGCGGGTGCCTGTCGGCGACTAGTCGGCAACAAATTAGCAGCAAAACGCATGCGCACTTTAAAATGATATAAATAATATCGTTAATAGATAAATATACAAAGTATATTTACCTAGTATAAGTTAATAATTCGTTATTAATATTAATTAAAAGTAAATATACCTTGTATATTTATCTATTAACGGTTGTTAACTAAGAGAAGTTAGAAATTGTCGGCGACAATTTGTCCACTGTACCCGCGAACGCAACTATTATAAACTTGCATTTTTCTCTGCCATCACAACAATAAAAACTAATATACACAACGTTAATTTGTTTATCCAAAATCTCCATATTGAACAATTATTGGCAGATGATTTTAACACCCAATCAGATCCCGTTTATTTATTTAGCGTATGGCTTAAGTATATCATAGAATATATTTAGATTTATGCATTATACAATGCATCACAAACAGATGTCCAATTTTTTTATATATTCGATTGACCCTTCGGTTGCCAATACAAAGTCTATAGGGTCGCCTGTGTATGCTCTGCGTGGGCAGTCCTGAACAATGTGACTGATCGTCTGTCTTGCAGCGCCGCAGTCACAAGAAGGCGAGGGGAGTTTACCCCATCTGTGGAAGGAGTCGGCGCATCTTCCACAGTTTGTTCGAATTCGATTAAGGGCTGCCCAAATCTTACGGGGACGATCAAATTCGCCAGGTTTTCCTATGATGTCCGGTAGACTATGGTAATGCGGATCTGTCCTACTTTCCCAATCTTCTCTCCATCGGGTATTTAAGTCAAAGTTGGATTGCTGCAGCGCTTGAGCAGATTGTAGAGGGGGTAACCTGGATCGGAGACGGTTTTCAAGAATATCGGGGATGTCGTTGTGGACTAGAAGCTGGCGACTGTCCATTATTTTGTTATATTCTTTAACCAATGCATGTTCGCGGCGTAGGTTGGGTGGTGCTATATTACTAAGGGTAGGTAGCCACATTGTAGGGGTGGGCTTAATTGTGCCTGTTATCATACGCATAGTACGGTTTAGTTGGGTGTCGACCAGGTGGGTATGCCTGCTATTTAGCCACACTGCAGCACAGTATTCTGCCACCGGATATATCAGGCCAAGAGCAGAGGATCTTAATGTTGATGCTGTGGACCCCCATGTAGTGCCGCAGAGTTTCTGTATTATATTGTTGCGTGTTTTCAATTTTGCTGCTGTTTTCGTCAGGTGTTCTCTGAATGTGAGCGTTCTGTCTAGAGTAACCCCAAGGTATTTCGGGTATTTATTGTGTTTTAACAGCTTGTTATTAAAATACACTCGCAATTCTCTGTTTGCCAACTTGTTGTTTAGATGAAAAGCTGATACTTCAGTTTTTGTAGTACTTGGCTGTAGTCTCCATTTCTTAAGGTATTCGCTGAGGATGGATAAGTCATTCGTGAGAGTGATTTCTGTAGTTTCTAAAGATTGGTGGCTTGTTGCAAGGGTCCAGTCGTCAGCATATCCAAACTTCCGAGATTCGGTTTCAGGCATGTCAGCAATATAGAGGCTGAAAAATAAAGGGGCAAGGACACAACCCTGTGGAAGACCATTGTTAAGTTTCATCTGTCTACTCGTCTCCTTTCCCATTATAACCTGGAAGGCTCTGTTGGTCAGCATGTTGTCAATGCGGTTAATTATCTTTCTGCAGAGGATAATGCGGGCCAGTTTATATATTAATCCCTGTCTCCAAACAGTATCATATGCTGCTGTTAGATCTATAAATACTGTTGCTGTCTTTTGTTTCGTTTTAAAACTAGCTTCTATAAAAGTTGTTAATGACAGCACTTGGTCCGTACAGCTTCGATGTGGGCGGAAGCCACCTTGTTCAATGGGGATATTTTCTAGTATCCTGTGACTAATTCTGTTGAGGAGAAGCTTTTCTAATAGTTTATATACCATGCTGAGTAGAGCTATGGGGCGGTAGTTTTCTGGCTTATGGTTTGATTTGCCCGGTTTCGGAATTGCAATTATCTTTGTTCGCTTAAGTGAGAAAGGAATGTTACCTGACTGAAGTATATCATTAAAGAACATTGCAAGCCACTGTTTCGTGTATGCACCACTGTGTATCAAGAACTCTGGATGGATACCATCAAAGCCAGGTGCTTTACCTGATTTCATTTCTTTCAGCGCATCTGTGATTTCAGAAATAAGTATTCTTGCTGAATATTCGGAGTTCGTTCTGTTCATTTGTTTTAATGCCCTTAAGTCTCTTTTCACGTTGGTAGTATGTGTTCGATCTCATGGAGCTCTGGATAGAGATACTATATGGGAGGAAACCTTGTTAGGAGACATTTTAGACTCTCTGGATTCCAGCTGGTTAGCTCCTCCAATTTTCCGCAACACATGCCTGCCGGCTTGATTTTTTGAAGTCAAGGTTTTCGACAGTCTTTATCCATTTTTGGCGTCTAGCTGTATCGATGTTGTGTAAAAGCTCATCGGCTATTTCTCGGTCACCACTTTCGAGAAACTTCGTGTATAAGTCTTCACATGTTTCAGTCCATCCAGGTACATATTCTTTGCGATACCCCCTAGGTATGGTTTTCTTGGCAGTGCTTATTACTGCGCCCACAAACCTCTCAGATCCCGTATAACGTTTATACCATACTGTCTGTGTGCGTATGCGCGCAGAATTATGAAATTTTACTCTCAATCGCGCCTAAAGAAGTATAACTTCAAAAAATTCAACTGTTTACATACAGTCGGAAAAATGAAAGAATACCCATGAACAATCACATCAATCACTTATTTTGTATTTGCTGTCTTTTTCTATAAATAACAAACTTTTGTTATATGTAGAAAAATATAGCAAATACAAAATATCTGATTGTTGTGATTGTTCATGGGTATTCTTTCATTTTTCCGACTGTAATTGTCCCAGAATAATTTTTTTCGCTTTGAAATTGGACATTATAAGGATAATAACGCTTGAGGTCAATGGTGTACCGAGGGTCTTTGGCCCGAGGGATATACGTTGACCGAAAGCATTATTATCTACAATACCCGTGGTGCCTTCAACGTTTAATGTCCAACTAAATTATTCTTTATAAGCAAAAAATTTGAATGAATTTTGAATTAATTAGTTTTCAAATAAGTACATTTACCAGCAATAGTCGTAACGTATTTGTGGTAATCATAGTTTTACTTAGGTTGTTTTTTGTTAACTTGACAGTATTTAATTAGTTACTTAAATTTAATGCCCTAGGCCGTTATTTTTTAAAATAACGCCCTAGGGCATTATATTATACTTAACTGACATCGAAATCATGTAATTATTAAATAAAAATTTGTAAAAATAAAAACTTTTGACAAATTATTTTGTCAAATAATATACCAGTCGGACATTAATAATTTAAACATAACAGTTACTTTGCAAAACGAATTTGGTTATGGAAAATATTCTTTTTAAACTTTCTTCATACACATTAAAAGTAAAAGTCTAAACTTTCATAGAATTACTCATAGTCCGTTCTTTAACGGTAAAATATTGCAAAACCTCTAAATTTTAAAGAACCGCTTGGATTGACATGAAATTTGGCATACACATAGCTAACAAGTCAAAGAAAAAAAGTGATATTGTGCCGATATGTGCTTTTGCCCTGGGGGTGGTTTTCACCCCCTATTGGGGGTGAAAAATATTTGTCCAAAGAAAGTCAGGAAATGGATAAACTGGCTAATTCCAAGTAACTTTTCTTCTATAGAGTTTTTTGTTCATGAATATGTTCATTTTTTCAACAAAATAACCACACTTTTAGACGGTTTTTCGTAAATAACTCAAATAGTAAGTATTTTGTCGAAAAAACATTCTTAGCAAATATAGCCTGTAGAAAATTTAAAAAAATGGTGTATATATCACGTCTCTACACCTAGTAAGCTAATCAAAAATAGGTTCATATTCGTCAAATTCCAAATGGAATACTTTAACGTGAAATAACCGAAAATTAAGCACATTTCGGGGAAAATTCATTACAACTTATTTAAAGTTTTTAAAAAAAGCTTCATTTTTGTTTTACAAAAAAATTTCTAACATCAAGATTAAACAAGTTACGCTCAAAATAAAGTTAGTACATTTTGGTTTTGGTAAAAAAATCGAGAAAATCACCCCCTAATTAGTATCTTAAATGAACTCAATCGTTACGACTTCACAAGTTTCTTGACTCGTGTATATATTGTTTATATGATCTGTAAGTTTCATCGGTTCAAAGTCCTAATTATTGAAAGGGCTGTAGTTAAAAGGGGTTAAACGAGTCACTGATCACGAATGTATGCAAATTTAGAAACACCAGATCTTAATCAACAGAAAAACAAAAAATACATGATATTCAGAAAAGCAAATCGAACTTTTTTTGTTTTTCGAGATTTTTGATATTTCTAACAATTTTTAAGTTACTTTGAAAAAAAGCATATTTTTCAAAATTTAAATTGTTAAAAAGTTTAATTTGGAACCAAATTTTTTCAAAAATAAGCACCTTGACTCGATGAAACTTACAGATCATATAAACACAACATAAGTAAAATAATTTGTGGAGCTTTAACGATTAATTTTATTTAAGTTGCTAATTAGGGGGTGGTCTTCCCGATTTCTTTTGCAAAAACAAAAGGGACCAACTTTATTTTGAGCGTAACTTGCTTAAATTTAATGCTAGAAACTTTTTGTAAAAACAGAAATAAAGCTTTTTTTAAACACTTTAAAAAAGTTATAATGGGTTTTCCCCAAAAACTGCTTAATTTGTTGAATATTTCACGTCGAAATATTCTATTTGAAATTTGGTAAATATGAATCTATTTTTCATTGGCTATTACTCTGGTTCTACGAGATCCAGAGACCTAACGCGTACACCATTTTTTTTACTTTTTCTTGTGCTATATTTTTGCTAAGAACGTTTTTTCGACAAAATACTTACGTTTTGAGTTATTTGCGAAAAACCGTCCAAAAATGTGGTTATTTTGTTGAAAAATGAACATATTCACTCGCAAATAACTCGAAAAGTGTTGACTTGGCGAAAAAGCTCTATAGCACAAAAGTTACTTAAAATTAGTCAGTTTACCCATTTTCGGACTTACTTTGAACATATATTTTTTCACCCCCAAAAGGGGGTGAAAGTCACCCCAGGGCAAAAGCACACATCGGCACAATATCACTTTTTTTCTTTGACATGTAAGCTATACGTATGCCAAATTTCATGTCAAACCAAGCGGTTCTTTAAAATTTAGAGCAAAAACCGTGAAAGAATGGACTATCATAGCTAACCGTAGAATAATTACTTACTTCGTGGCGTTACAACCCTTCGTGGGTTTTAGCCGACTCGACAGTATAAATTTTATCACTCTACAGTCCGTCTAATTTACTTACCGTTGCACGTCATTATTTACGTTAGAGATCTAAGTTGACATTGTTACCCAATTACAAAAAATTCTTAAATTCATTTTAAATCAAATACATCACATAATTTTTGCGGAAGTGGATTATACAGCAAAACAAATTAATATTCAATGTAAATAAATAAAAACTTTAGAAATAGAAACCAAGAATTAAGTTATAATCTTACGTTAAAGTACATAATAAAAACAGTAAATATAAAGAAAGAAATACTTATAGTAAAGAATAAAAACAAAAAATATGAAGTGTTATCACCGCAACTGTCAAATAAATGTTATCAATAGACTTAGGCAAATATGCAAATAAAAAAGTATGAAATATGCGCATAAATATGCAGTATTTTATGCAAAAATATGCAGTATTTTATGCAAAATATGCATATTTATCTAGGAAATAAATGCATGTAATAAAAAATATTTACAATTTTTTTTATTTACAAAAATACTTGCAGTATAATAGATACATAACATATACAAATATTTTAACATATAAATATTATTTTGAATTGTGGTAACAATAGATTATCAAATGATGTTCAAAATTTTCTAATAAAAACTTATGGCTTCTATCTGAATACATATATTTGTAAATAGAAAAACTTCTTTCGACATCAACTGATGTAACTGGGACATTTTTCAAATTTACTATAATAGATGGTTCTGAATTAAGTGGTTCGGAAAATATCCCAGCTAGTACTTGAACCACTTCAGAAAGAACCTGGTAACCACTATTTTTTTCCATGGCTACTTTAAATTTTTGAAAAATTTACTTTCCAATAGTACCTACCTTTAACCTTTTGACACAATGACTCAAATTCTTTATTAAAACTGTACTCTCTAACAATGATAATTTGGAGGATTCTAATTATTGAGTTATAGTTTTCTGGACAAAACTATAATTTGATTTTATTAATGACAGTTGCTGTTAGAGGATGTTACTTTGGAAGGCTTGCTTAGCTTCCAATAAGGATTGGCAACTATCATCCGTTAAAAGATTAATTTTTTTTTTAAATCAACAAAATGAAATTAGCTGCTTCCAACCATGTTCCCCAACGTGTTAAAATGGGTTGCGGTGGCAGTGGAACAGCAGGAAGCATATCTCTGTAACATTGTATTCTTACAGGTGATTTCAGGAATACCTTTTTGACGTTCGCTATTAAACTGTTAACTAGTGGAAATTTTTTTCTTACTTCCTCCGCAGCTCTGTTTATTCCATACGTTAAACAAGTGACACGTATTAAGTTTGGAAAAAATATTTTTAAATTTTGTTCTGCTTTCACCATATATGGTGCGGCATCAGATAAAATAAGCAATAATTTATCATTAGGCACAGCAGCAGGAAGAAAACAGCTTGCTAATGCTTCTTGTAGAAACCGTGATATTGTTAGAGCGTTGGTTTTGTCCACTTGCTTACAGGAAATTAAATACGATTTTGGAAAGGTTTCATCGCTAAGTACACCAATCAATACGTGCACAATGTATCTTCCTGAGGAGTCAGTGGTCTTGTCCACATATATGTAATAGCTATTTGTATAACAAGGGAGGAAAGTGCTACTTTTCCTCCCGAGAATGAAGTTTACTGCCCGACGTGTAGTGGAGGGCAGTAATCATTCAAGGGAGGAACAGGCACTTTACTCCCATGTTATACATATGGTTTTTTTACCTTCCTCAAATAACAAGTCATTTTTTCATTTTTACTTAATTTATTTATGTAACTAACCAACAAAATTTATTAGAACTAAAACTAACAAGTAGGTACAATATAACTGTCAAATATAAGTCAAATTATTAATGTAAACATTGTTAAATCAGAATAACAATTTACTGTTTTTTACCATTCTGCAAAATACAGAGTGTTTTTAAATAAACGTTAAAATGTATAGTTACTTACGTAATAGAAAATAGATATTGTAAAGGGCGTCAATAAGTTATATTTTATGATTTAAATACCATGATGTCACTTTTACTTTTCCTCCCTAGGGAGGAATAGTACAACTTTGCTCCCTACACTCAGGTCCGGAAAAGTATACTTTCGGTAGAGGTAGGTGGAAAAAGTAATTATTACTTATTTCGGCTTTTATGTTGTGGATAACTGAGGAGTACAACAAATTGACATTATTTCTCTTTAGAGTTCGTTCACTGGGAATGTTATGTTTGCAATATTTATTTAAAAAAGAACTAAAGTTTTCATTAGATAATTTTGAAAGCGGTATATTAGAAGATACTAATGCACGACACAAGTCTTCGTTAAAAGTTTCTTGTTCGGTTTGTTTTTTGGAACTCGCACTTGGACACTGAAGGTTGATATTTTTCACCGGATGTGGTTTTTATTTTTTTAGCTAAATGTTTCGCGGTTCTGACATGCTGATCTATTTGAAATTTTTTTTTCAGATGAAATCTAAAAAAGAATATAAATATTCTATATTTGTACCCATTTTTAAAATCTAAGATTGTAGAAATAAACTAAAAATGAACCGCTTTTGCATAACAATTAAAATATTTAAATTAAATCAAATAAAAATCGGTGTAGTAATCTTGAAAATGTCCAGAAATGACTGCAAGAAGGAAGAACCCCCAAATATTTACAAGAGGCTCTTGGTCTTTTCTATTTACATTTCAATAAAAAATACTGTGAGCATAATTGAAAAGCACTTAATTAATTAAGTCCAATATATGATATGTTTTTGTTTTTAGTAAAATTAAAGCAAACTATGCTATTGTTAGAAAAAAATGGTGGCGACCTTTTAGTAGACTATTGAATGATTTGAATTTTAAATAGGTATCCTATTTTTTATCGCAAGGAGTTTAAAAAATGCTTGAAAAAAAAAATTCATCGATTTATTGCGAACTAGCCTTGTGTCGGTACTTTACTTAAACATAATCTCCAATTTTAAAAGCTTTGTTTGTACCACGCACCGTGTAAATTTTTAAAATAAAATAAAAAATAATACGTATGTACTTACGGTTTTACCACAACACAAGTTTACAGCATCAAAAATAAACGAGTTACACTGAAAAAAAAAAGTTGGCCCCTTTTTTTTTGGTAAAAAAAATCGTGAAAACCTCCCTCTATTTAGCACCCTAAATGAAATTAATCGTTTGGCTTTACCATCTATTTTAACTGAATGTGTATTGTTTATATGATCTGTAAGTTTGATTGGTTTGAAGTGCTTATTTTTGAAATCATTTGGTTTTATAGTAAAAAAAATTCTAAAATTTTTTGAAAAATTTCATTTTTTCAAAATGACTTAAAAAGTATTAGTGATAAGAAAAATCTTAAACAGTAAAAAATTTAGGTTTTGCTATTATAAATATGCTAGTTTCATTTTGTTTCTCCGTAAGACAAAAATTGGTTAAGATATGGCTGTTCAAAATTTGCATACACTCGTGATTAGTGACCCATTCAAGCTTTCTCAATTATAACCCTTTCAAAAATAAACACTTTAAACCGGTGAGACTGACCGATCATATAAAAAATAGAGAGGTAAGTAAATTGTTTGTAAAGCGGTAGCGATTAATTTTATTTGGGGAGCTAAACACGGCGAGATTTTCATGATTTTTTACAAAAAAAAAGAGGGCCAACTTTAGTTTGAGCGTAACTCGCTTATTTTTAATTCTAAAACTTTTGTTAACAATTAAAATAAAGCTTTTTATAAACACTTTAAAAAAGTTTAAATGGGTTTTCCCGAAAAGTGCTTAATTTTTCGGTGATTTTACCTTGAAATATTCGATTTGGAATTAGACGAATAAGAACGTATTTTTCATGAGCTACAACTTCGTTTTCATTTGATTGATAGACTTTACTGATATATAATTTTTTTGGGTTTTTTATAAGCTTCACTTTTGCTAAGGATATTTTTTTCGATGAAATATTTACTTTTTGAGTTATTTGCGAAAAACCGTCTGAAAACGTAGTTTTTTTTTATCGAAAAATCAACATTTTCAATTGCAAATAACTCGAAAAGTATTGACTTAAGTAAAAAACTCTATAGAACAAAAGTTGCTCAAAATCAGTCAATTTATCCATTTCCGGTCTTATCTTGAACGTATGTTTTTTCACCCCCGAGAAGGGGTGACTGTCACCCCCCAAGTAAAAGAAACCAACGGCACAATTTCAACTTTGAAGTGGAGGGTAAGTAGAACCTAAATCCAAATTTTCATGCAATTCGGAGTTGCCCCTGAAAATTACATGGTATCGCCGAATTTCCCGTTCATTTACTGGGCTATAAATATTTCGTGTTGGTATCATGTAACCTCACGGGCTATGACGCGGATGACGTGCAACGGTAAATAAATTAGACGGAGTATATATGATACGTGCGCTCTATGGAGTCATAAATGATTTTTTTGCAGGATTGTTTGATAAAAATAACTTACAATTTACTGGTACTATTGTCCGACAAATTTATTAGGCTATTCCAGATGTCGGACGCACCAAAGTTTAAAAAATCTATATTTACGAAACGCTCCCTTCCAAAAATTGTCCGTACTAGAAAATGTCTGACTCGACATGAATCAATATAACAAAAAACGAAAACCGTAAGAAATAGTTTCTTTTTTGGGAGAGTTCTAAATACAGTGATTAGTACTGTATTTAGTTTACAGAATATTAAGGGTTTAATCTATAGGAATGTTTGTAACAATACAGTGATGAGCGCGCTAATAACCGGCAGAATAACGAAAAAGATGGAAAACTTATTCGTATCGGAGGAGTATGTCAACTAAAACTGTCACTGTAACAGTAGTAGTTACCAAACCCTTCCGATACGTCTAAAGGTGGGAAAGAGTCAATATAATGTAAATTTATAGGTTTCTATCGCTAATTTTTCCACCTCTACTAGTTTCATCTATTTTTATCTCACAACTTACGATGTTTACCATCTTTCGCGCTATTTTGGCAGGTGTTAGCGCGCTCATCGCTCTATATGTTTTCTAACTTTTGACGCTATTCTAGTTTTTCAGTATCGTGATCCTGTCTAGTCTTTTTTTATAAAAAATCTAACAGTCATTGCTTTATTAATGTTTCAATTTAGACCAGTAAGGATCTGTTTTTAGGTGGATGTGAGAGGTGGCATTCAGATTTTTGCGGATAAAGTTAGGTGATAACTTCGTTAATAATAATTAAATTATGCTCCTTTTCAAATATGCCCGGAACATTAATAAAAAAATAAAATATTTAAAAATTTCAAAAAATTTCGTTTTTTTTCTACTTTTTTTGCTTATAACTTAAAAACTAAACATTTTAGAACAAATTCCTATAGAAATAAAACAAAGATAATTAAATTTTCTATCAGATGCGATTGGTTAAAAATGTCTTAATTTATCACCCTTGCTTCAAAATAGCAATAAATATAAAATAAGGGAGCAAAACAAGCCTGTCCTTATTCAATGATTTTCCATCAATTAGGTTACACTTGGAACCTTCCTAATTCGCTTAGAAAATTTTTGTAATGTGCTAAAACCGTACACCAAATTTCATTAAAATTGACTTACTAGATTTTGCATAATAATTTTGCAATCTAAACTTTTTTAAAAAAATTAAAATTTTTTAAAATCTTGCACAACAAAAACTATAACATACAAAGATTTGTCAATTTTTTTACATATAAAGAAGTACTCCACCTATCTAAATGCACTTTACAGAATTGAAATCGGATTATTTAAGCAGCCTCAGCAATGTTTTAAAGGTATAAACAATTTTTTGGCTTATAAACAAATTAGTGCTGTGGCCAGGAGGGGGTGCTACGGGCTCCTTTATTTAGATGGACTTACCCAAGTTTTTTTTTTATGTATTTTGACCCGTAGAATACGAATTTCTTGGGTAACAGTTGATCCGGATGTCGACAAGATTGTTATAAACAAAGAACTTGAGGAATTACATAACATCGATTTTTCGCAAAATAAAACATTTTTTTGAATTTCTTGGGTAATTCTAAGCAAAAAATGTTCTTACAAGTTTTTTCGTACCATGCATAGTTTTCGAGATAAACGCGGTTGAACATCAAAAAATCGAGAAATTGCAATTTTTGAACGCGAATAACGTTTGATTAAAAAATAAAATACCAATTCTGCTGACAGCATTTGAAAGTTTAAGTCAAATTATACCGGTTTTAATTATTTGCATTGCTAAAAATTATTTTTCTTATTATTAAACAAAGCTATTTTTTATAAGCCAAAAAATTTTTTATAAATTTAAAACATTTCTGAGGCCCCTTAAATAATTCGATTTTAATTCTGTAAAGTGTATTAGATAGGTAGAGCACCTCTTTATATGTAAAAAAATTATCCAACTTCTAAATGGTCTACTTTTTGTTCAGAAAGATTTTAAAAAATTTGAACTTTTTTAAAAACATTTAGATTGCAAATTTATTAGGTCGATTTTAATAAAATTTGGTACACAATTTAAATATGTTACAAAGAATTTCCTAAGCGAATTACTAAGGTTCTAAGGGCCACCAAAGTGGTTAAAAAATATTGAATAACAGACTTATTTTGTCCCCTTATTTTGTATTTATTGCTACATTGCAGAAAAGGTAATACCTTAAGACATTTTTTACCAATCGTATATCATACAAAATTCAATTATCTTTATTTTATTTCTCTACGACTTTGTTCCAAAACGAATCGTTTTAAAGTTATAAGCAAATAAAGCAGAAAAAAATCGATGTTTTTCGAAATTTTTAAATATTTTAATTTTTTTATTAATGTTCCGGGCATATTTGAGAAGGAGCATAAGTCAATTATTATTACTGAAGGTGTCACCTAACTTTATCTGCAAAAATCCGAATGCCACCTCTCACATCCAAAAATAGACGTTTTTTCGCAGATCCTTACTGGTCTAATTGAACCATACGACATTTACATCATTTTGTATTTCTGTCAACATGATTAATGATTAGATATACCAATAAAATAATAATAAATAACTATTTTTTAGTGAGGGTCCAATAACGATTGCCTAATTATTAATACAAACGGTCCCCTAGAACCGGTAGTGTCACTATTACGTTATTCGTATTGAAATTAAGCACATTTTTCTTTTCGTTTTTGTCAAAGTAATTTTATCGGGTTGTATTTAGTCCGTATTGTGAGTCCGCTCCCGTATGAAAAATATTCTGATTCGGTTTCTTTGCAGATTCCTGTACAAAAATGTACACTTTAAATAATTGAGAAGGGTGTCATACGAAATTATTGGACTTCTTCTTCTTCAAGTTCCTTCCCCTATCGGAGGTTGGAAATCATCATCGCTATTTTAATTTTATTGGCCGCACTTCTGAATAATTTTAATGAGCTGCAACCGAACCACTCTCTCAAATTTCTTAGCCATAATATTTTGCGTCGTCCTGGGTTTCTCTTCCCTTGTATCTTCCCTTGCATAATTAACCTAAGTAATACGTACTGGGATGTTAAGGGGCAGTGATGCGTAAGATATAGCCTCTCCTGTTCAAATGTCAACCTCACCTGCTCGTATGGTGATCTAGATCATGGTCATCTGGTACATCCTGCTAGACAACTAACGAGGCTCTGACGTCCGAGTGTTTGTCGCGATAAGCAATCCACCATTTACTGACCAACGGCTTCGGGCGGACGAGCTGGTAAATGGAAGGGCACTCTGTTGTCCTGAGACTGGGAAACTGGTCTCAAAGGCGGAAGAACCAAGAAAGTGGTCAACGGCATCAGAATGCAGAAGGCAACGAGAAACCACTGCATTAAAGGTCCCTGATGACATCTCTAGTAAAGCTATCATGGAAAATCCAACTAAAGTGGAAATAGTTACTAATCATGGAATACGGAAGCCAAGATTTGGCAGGGGAGGTGATCCACCTTTAGACCGCACGGCCTCCCAGGTCGTAACCCAGCGAAACCCCTGTGACAGAACTGGAAAAGTGTCTCTAAGAACAGCAGGGTTGATTATTAAAATATGTACCTGGAATGTGAAGACAATGTATCAGGCTGGAAAAATTCATACCATTCAAGGAATGACCAGACTCGGAATCGGTATAATGGGCATAAGCGAAATGAGGTGGCCAAATAGTGGTACTTGTATTGTTGACAACCATATGGTATACCACTCAGGAAATGACGATGGTTAACATATATATGGGGTTGGAATAATAGTGTCTCCCCAATTACGTCAATATGTTACAAATGTTATACCTATTTCTGAAAGATTAATAATAATCCAACTGAATATAATAATATATAACTGAATATATATAACTGAATATAATACTAGCCCCGTCAAATTAAATATATTACAAGTGTATGCCCCCACGAGCGATAAACCAGAAGAAGATCTAGAGCAATTCTATGAATTGTTGATAAAGTCACTTAAACGACTTAAAAAGAAGATATAACTATTATTATGGGTGACTTCAATGCGAAAATTGGTGAAGGGAGAAGCGGTGAATTCATAGGTGATTTTGGTCTAGGACAGAGAAATGAAAGGGGAGACAGATTAAAACTGTTTGTAGAAGAAGAAGAATTTGCAATACTAAACACATTCTTCAAACTACCACCGAAACGCTTGTACACCTGGGTCTCCCCGCAAGATCAACCAGGAAACATAATACGGAATCAAATTGACTACATAATGGTGAACAAGAGATTCCGTAATGGATGCCTATCGGTTAAGGGTTACCCCGGTGCTGACATATCATCAGATCATGTTCCTGTTGTTGGTAAATTTAGGTTTAGATTCAAGAAGGTTGCAAAAATTAACAGCAACAAAAATTGCGATATGAGAATACTAAAAGATAAGAAAACAAAAGAGACAGTCGCACAAATTCTTTCAGAGAAGCTAATTAATATGGAGCAAACATATAATGCCGAAGAACCACTCCAAAATATATGTGAAACCTTTAACAGCATCAGAGAAGAACATCTAATAGAAAAGAAAGAGACGAGAAAAAGTTGGATGAACGACAATATACTACAACTTATGGAAGAAAGGAGAAAATCAAAAAACAACAAAATAATGTACAACACCATTCAGAGACAAATAAGAACTGAAATAAGAAAGGCCAAATAAAAATGGTTACAATCACAGTGTGAAGAGATAGAGTCGTTAGAGCAAAAACATGATACATTTAATATACATAAAAAGGTGAAACAAGCAGCTGGTCTTCAGAAATCCAACACAGCTAGCAAATTGCGAGACCAACAGGGGAATATCATCACAGACAGAAATCAAGAAATCTGCAAATGGACAAAATACATACAGGAACTCTTTGATGATATTAGTTCCGAACAACCTCCATCCTACATATGTGATGGCCACTTACCAATCACATCAGATGAAGTGGAAAGAGCAATATCACAACTAAAAGATGGCAAAGCTCCTGGACCTGACAATGCATATGCTGAACTCATAAAACTATTTAACACCGACGGTACTCAACGCCTAACCAAAATATTTAACGACATATATTTAAGCGGAGTAATACCAAAAACATGGTTGAAGTCGACGTTTGTTGCTTTACCAAAGAAAATAAAGTCCGTATCCTGTAATGATTTCCGAACCATCAGCTTAATGAGCCATTTTTAAAACTATTTCTAAAAATTATACATCAAAGGATACATAGACTGTGCGAAGAAAAAATCAGCCGAACACAGTTTGGTTTTCGAAATGCAGTGGGTACAAGAGAGGCTCTATTTAGTATACAAGTGCTATTTCAACGATGTAGAGACGTAAATTGCGATATTTATTCATGTTTCATTGATTACCATAAAGCGTTCGATACAGTAAAGCACGACAAGCTGATGGAGATATTAACCAATATTGGAATTAACACCTGTGATTTAAGGATTATCAGCAATCTGTACTGGAATCAAACATCCCCTATCCGGACAGAGGCAGGAGAATCCGACGATATCAAAATCAAACGTGGGGTCCGTCAGGAATGTATACTATCCCCACTGCTGTTTAACATCTACTCTGAGGAAATCTTTCAAGAAGCACTGGATGATGTTGAGGCCGGAATTCGAATTAACGGAGAATGTATCAATAACATAAGATACGCAGACGACACTGTGGTATTCGCTGACAGTTCTGAAGCCCTGCAGGAGTTAATGAACAGAATCGCGGAAGTCAGTTAGAGATACGGACTTTCATTAAACACTAAAAAAACAAAGTGCATGATTATTTCTAAGAACAAACAGAAATTTGGACGAATCAGTGTGAATGGTCAACAAATAGAAAGAGTAAAAACATATACCTACCTTGGTACGAACGTTAATGAAAATTGGGACCATTCTATAGAAATCAAATGTAGGATAGAGAAAGCAAGATCTGCATTTCAAAAAATGTCAAAGTTGTTCAAATGTCATGATTTGTCGATACCCATAAAAGTCAGATTACTACGATGTTATATCTTTCCTATACTGTTGTACGGAGTTAAGTCGTGGACTCTCACAGACGCCACCTGCAAGAAAATTGAGGCTTTTGAGATGTGGCTTTATCGTCGAATCCTGAAGATATCTTATACCGACCACATTACTAATGAGGGTGTTTTGCTGAGAATGCAAAAAGAAAAAGAGCTGTTAATCAAAATAAAAACAGCCAAAATCGAATACCTCGGCCACATCATGAGGAACAGTGAAAGATATGGACTGCTGCAACTGGTCTTACAGGGAAAAGTAGAGGGAAAGCGAGGACCAGGAAGGCGAAGGATTTCGTGGCTGAAAAATCTACGTACGTGGTTCAACACAACCACTACACATCTTTTCAGAGCAGCAGTGTGCAAAGTACAGATTGCCATGATGGTCGCCAACATCCGAAACGGATAGGCACTACAAGAAGAAGAATACGTACTTCTCGCACCTCATTATATGACCCAGATATTGAATCTTTCTAATTTTAACCGTTTTTATGACTTCACATTCTTTCTTCATTCTTTGTAACACCTCTATATTAGTTACTTTTTCAGTCCACGATATTCTGTGGATTCTCCTCTAGCACCACATCTCAAAGGAGTTTAATTTTTTGATTTCAAGCATAACAACGTAGCATTCTTGAGCGGATCTCTAGATTAAGGTTGCGGTTGCAAAGTAAGTTCTTCAATTTTATGAACGTGTTTCTTGCCATTTCTATTCTAGATCTGATTTCTTTTGTTTGATCTCCATCTTCGGTTAGCCACGTTCCTAAATATTTATATGTTGTTACTCTTTCGATCGTTGTATTATTGATGATCAGGTTATCTACATTTTGTGGTTTTTTTGAGAATATCATTGATTTCGTTTTCTTGAGATTCATTTTCAGTCCGTACCTTTCACATGCATTGTACACATGTTGTATTATGTACTGTAAATCTTCCATGTCACTTGCAAATATGACCGTATCGTCCGCATATCTAATATTATTAATGTTATTTCCGTTAACCAAAATACCTTCCAAAATATCCAATAAAGCTTCTTGAAATATCACTTCACTGTGGACGTTGAATAAGAGTGGTGAAAGTATGCACCCTTGTCGAACTCCTCTAAGTATACTTACTTCCTCTGTCAGTTCTCCTTCGACTCTTACTCTTGCTTTCTGATTTTGATACAGATTCGATATAATTTGTAGATCTCTACTATCTATGTTTTAGGTCTTAAGAATACTTAAAAGCTTTTCATGTTGAACTCTGTCAAAAGCTTTTTTAAAATCTATGAAGCAAGCATATATGTCCTGATTCATATCCAGACATCGTTGTGTCAGAACATTATTGGACAGAAATTGTTAAAAACATTTTTTAACAAATTCAAAAGATCACCTTTTCTGCCCCGGAAAATATTTTATTAAGTTTTTTGGGTCAAAAAAAGATCTCTTGTGACTTTCTCAAAAGTCGATAATTTTTGAAATATGAGCGATTTAAAATCTGAAAAATGCAAAAACACTCATGTTCGCGGTTTGAAGCTCGTACAAAAAATCCGTCCAGTATAAATACCGTTGCACATCATTATCTATGTCAGAGATCTAAGGTGACATTGTTACCAAATTATAAAAAAATCCTGAATCCATTTTAAATCAAATATATCACATACTTAATTACTGCAGAAGAGGATTATACAAGAAAACATATTAATATTCAATGTAAATAAATAAAAACATTAGAAATAGATAACAAGAATTAAATAATAATCTTACGTTAAAAACAATTAGAGCCGCTTGTGTAGTAGAAAGATATAATAATTACACTTTTATAAAAAACAACTTTTTATAATAAAACGTTTTAGCCCAGTCGGGATAGCATTTGACCTTGCATTAGGAGCTGCCCCAAATTTTATTTTTCTAATCTTTAGGGAGGGTCAATATTAGTAAAAATTTAAAATCTCGACTGAATTCCACCGTTGCGTTAGCCGCCATCTTGATTTTAAACGAGAACCGTTTTTGCTCAACATCTCCGTCATTTTCAATTTTTTGACAAAAAGTGTAGAAACTGAAATTGTTGAAAATGCGATTTTATATAATTTCATTTATTATAATTTTCTTCGTGCGGTCGATATTTTCCGAGTTATGAGGGGAAAATAGTGACAGTTGTAGCATAATTATTGAATTATTTAATTATCTCGTTTATTATTAGTTGTACAACAAATATTTACTTATACAAAAATGAAGAGAATTAAATTTTGTATAATTTTGATGCCGTTCATTTTTTTGATAAAATCAATATTTAAGGTAGTACGTATGTGGTAAAGGTGCGAACGAAAGACCTGATTGATTTTGTAGCAATTGTTTTTGTTCAATATCTCCGCCATTTTCAACTTTTCGACAAAAAGTGTAAGAACTGAAATTGTTGCAATTACGATTTACTACAATTTTTCGAGAGAACCAGTGGCGGGTCTACAAGGGGGGAAATATGAAAATTCCCCCCAACAGGGTCCAAATTTAAAAAAAAATTGTTAAAACATCACGATATATTAGCTGACATAAAACTTAAAATATCGACAGACAAATTCAATCAATAAAACCCGCTAGTTAATAAAATTAAGTGAACTTAATGTATATAATGTCTTTTTATGTCTTTTATATACTTAGTTTGGTCGATGTTTCATTGGAAGTTTCAAAAATTGTATAAAATATAATTCTCTTTATTTTTGTTTATGTACAATTATGTCGTAAAGTTGAAATGAGACAATTCAATAATTATGCTTCCCCTCCGCTTCCATTATTTCCCCCCTTAACTCGGAGAATATTGATCGTATAAAAAAATTGTGCCAAAGAGATTATAGGAAATTGCATTTCCAACAATTTTCTTTCCCACCATTTATGTCGAAAAGTTGAAAATGGCGGAGATATTAAGCAACAACAGTTCTCATTTAAAATCAACATGGCGGCGAATGCAACCGCGGAATTCAGTCGAGATTTTAAATTTACACTACTATTGATCTCTCCTAAAGGATATAATTATAAAATTTGGGGCAGCTCGGATACACAATTAAATTCAATAATTATGTTCCCTCCACCACTTTTTACTATTTTCCCATGTAACTCGGAAAATATCAACCGCATGAAAAAAATTGTTAAAAAGAAATTGTAGGAAATTATATTTTGAACAATTTTAGTTGAAAATGACGTAGATATTGAACAAAAACAATTGCTATAAAATCAATCCGGTCTTACGCTCGCGCCATTACCGCATACGTACTACCTTAAATATTAATTTTAGCAAAAAAATGAAAGAAATCAACATTGTGTAGAATTTAATTCTCTTTATTTTTGTACAGGTACATATTTGTTGTAAAACTAATAGTAAACGAGATAATTCAATAATTCAATAATTATGCTCCAACTGTCACTATTTTCCCCTCATAACTCGAAAAATATCGACCGCGCGAAAAAAATTATAATAAATGAAATTATAGAAAATCGTATTTTCAACAATTTCAGTTTCTACACTTTTTGTCAAAAAATTGAAAATGGCGGAGGTATTGAGCAAAAACCGTTCTCATTTAAAATCAAGATGGCGGCTAACGCAACGCTGGAATTCAGTCGAGATTTTCAATTTATACTAATATTGACCCTCCCTAAAGATTAGAAAAATAAAATTTGGGGCAGCTCCTAATGCAAGGTTAGGCCTGTTATTCGTCTAACCCGACTGGACTATTTTTATTATTTATAGGAGAGAATATAAAATAATTTGACGATATAAAATGCTTAAAATTCCAAAAATTACACTATAGTAAAAAAAGTAGTTTTTATAATAACACGGTTTTGTTATATACAGGATACATGTTTCGAAAAAATAAAATATGAATCTTTAGTAGGTGTATTAACTGTTAAAATTATAATTTCAAAAATTACACTAGTATAAAAAAGTACTTTTTAAAATACCACGGTTGTTTAAAATGGTATATACAATATTTATATATAATAATTAACTTATAAAATGGGGTGTAATGCTAGTTCGCCTCCATGTGGTGCACCCTGGGTAACGCTAAATGAACTAGCAAAAAATTTGGCGGCAGGCGAACGAAAAACAAAAAACAATATCCTGCCAACATCACAGATCACAAACAGAAATCTTATCTATACGTAAACATACGATGGGAACAAATAAAGGTTCTTCTCAGAACCAACTGACTAGAGATCTCGGACCGTGTATCCGAGTCTGTCAACTTAACATCGAGGGCATAAGCCAGGCAAAATGCCAAGTGTTGCAAAAAATCCTACACGATAACGACATTGACCTGGTTACCATACAAGAGACCCATACTGAAGACAAAGTCCAGCTTGATTTAAGGAGAAAGATACCTGGCTACGATTTACTGGGAGCCACCTATGATAAACATTACGGCGTCGCAACCTACATTCGCTGCAATATAGAAAATGGTTTCCTACTTTCTGCTTCCAATGAAAATAATATACATGAAGTAGTCACCAAGCTTGGAGATATTACCGTAGTTAACATATACAAACCTCCAGCCACTACATGGAACCCAGAATTGCTAAAGACTCATCCACATCCTACTATATACATCGGCGACTTCAACAGCCACCACGAAATGTGGAAGTACACCACGAATGATGAAAATGGGGAGGCACTAGTAGAATGGTCCGAAGAGCAAAACACATATCTAGTTTTTGATGCCAAAGACAGAGGAACATTTAAATCAGCTGCATGGAGAAAAGAATATAACCCAGACCTATGTTTTGTCTCAAAAGATACCAATGACAGACCACTAACAACTGCGAGAAGTGTCCTTGCAGACTTCCCACATACTCAACATCGTCCGGTGCTTATCACCATCGGAATATCAATTCCAATAATTAGATCATATCCTCGACCCAGGTGGAATCTTAGAAAAGCAAACTGGAAGAAGTTCTCTGAACAACTAGACCGGACCTTGAGCTGGGTCCCTCCAACCAGCAAACATTATGAGAGGTTTGTGGGCGCAGTAATAAGCACTGCCAAGAAAACCATCCCTAGGGGGTATCGCAAAGAATATGTGCCTGGATGGACTGAAACATGTGAAGACTTATACACGAAGTTTCTCGAAAGTGGTGACCGAGAAATAGCCGATGAGCTTTTACAAAACATCGATACAGCTAGACGCCAAAAATGGATAAAGACTGTCGAAAACCTTGACTTCAAAAAATCAAGCCGGTAGGCATGGTCCTTGTTGCGGAAAATTGGAGGAGTTAACCAGCTAGAATCCAGAGAGTCTAAAATATCTCCTAACAAGGTTGCCTCCCATATAGTATCTCTATCCAGAGCTCCACGAGATCGAACACATACTACCAACGTGAAAAGAGACTTAAGGGCATTAAAACAAATGAACAGAACGAACTCCGAATATTCAGCAAGAATACTTATTTCTGAAATCACACATGCGCTGAAAGAAATGAAATCAGGTAAAGCACCTGGCTTTGGTGGTATCCATCCAGAGTTTTTGATACACAGTGGTGCATACACGAAACAGTGGCTTGCAATGTTCTTTAATGATATACTTCAGTCAGGTAACATTCCTTTCTCACTTAAGCGAACAAAGATAATTGCAATTCCGAAACCGGGCAAATCAAACGATAAGCCAGAAAACTACCGCCTCATAGCTCTACTCAGCATGGTATATAAACTATTAGAAAAGCTTCTCCTCAACAGAATTAGTCACAGGATACTAGAAAATGTCCCCATTGAACAAGCTGGCTTCCGCCCTCATCGAAGCTGTACGGACCAAGTGCTGTCATTAACAACTTTTATAGAAGCTAGTTTTCAAAAGAAACAAAAGACAGCAACAGTATTTATAGATCTAACAGCAGCATATGATACTGTTTGGAGACAGGGATTAATATATAAACTGGCCCGCATTATCCCCTGCAGAAAGATAATTAACCTCATTGACAACATGCTGACCAACAGAACCTTCCAGGTTATAATGGGAAAGGAGACGAGTAGACAGATGAAACTTAACAATGGTCTTCCACAGGGTTCTGTCCTTGCCCCTTTACTTTTCAGCCTCTATATTGCTGACATGCCTGAAACCGAATCTCGGAAGTTTGGATATGCTGACGACTGGACCCTTGCAACAAGCCACCAATCTTTAGAAACTACAGAAATCACTCTCACGAATGACTTATCCATCCTCAGCGAATACCTTAAGAAATGGAGACTACAGCCAAGTACTACAAAAACTGAAGTATCAGCTTTTCATCTAAACAACAAGTTGGCAAACAGAGAATTGCGAGTGTATTTTAATAACAAGCTGTTAAAACACAATAAATACCCGAAATACCTTGGGGTTACTCTAGACAGAACGCTCACATTCAGAGAACACCTGACGAAAACAGCAGCAAAATTGAAAACACGCAACAATATAATACAGAAACTCTGCGGCACTACATGGGGGTCCACAGCATCAACATTAAGATCCTCTGCTCTTGGCCTGATATATCCGGTGGCAGAATACTGTGCTCCAGTGTGGCTAAATAGCAGGCATACCCACCTGGTCGACACCCAACTAAACCGTACTATGCGTATGATAACAGGCACAATTAAGCCCACCCCTACAATGTGGCTACCTACCCTTAGTAATATAGCACCACCCAACCTACGCCGCGAACATGCATTGGTTAAAGAATATAACAAAATAATGGACAGTCACCAGCTTCTAGTCCACAACGACATCCCCGATATTCTTGGAAACCGTCTCCGATCCAGGTTACCCCCTCTACAGTCTGCTCAAGCGCTGCAGCAATCCAACTTTGACTTAGGTACGCGATGGAGAGAAGATTGGGAAAGTAGGACAGATCCGCATTACCATAGTCTACCGGACATCATAGGGAAATCTGGCGAATTTGAACGTCCCCGTAAGATTTGGGCAGCCCTTAATCGAATTCGAACAAACTGTGGAAGATGCGCCGACTCCCTCCACAGATGGGGTAAACTCCCCTCGCCTTCTTGTGACTGCGGCGCTGCAAGACAGACGATCAGTCACATTGTTCAGGACTGCCCACGCAGAGCATACACAGGCGACCCTATAGACTTTGTAATGGCAACCGAAGGGTCAATCGAATATATAAAAAAATTGGACATCTGTTTGTGATGCATTGTATAATGCATAAATCTAAATATATTCTGTGATATACTTAAGCCATACGCTAAATAAAATAAAACTTATAAAATATGAATTTTAAGTATATCAACTTTAAATAATTTATTAAAAAAATAAAAAAAGATACGCAACAGCCGTGTTCGAACTAGGGAACTCTCGATCTGCAGTCTAATGCCACTGACCCACAATCAATTTGTAGATATCGATTTATTAACGTACTTTAAAATATCATTGCATTAGTCACATTTTTAAAATAGTTTGAAATAAAAAAAATCGATTTATCCAAATCGATTGATTAGTAGGGTAAAGCTCCGTAGATCCGTTATAGTAATAGATAGCAATAAAAGTTAATACCAAAAATTGTAGCCAACTTTGTGTAGATTGATAATCAGTAATCGTAAATTGTCAGTTTTAGACAATTCAGTCATGGCTTACCTAAAATTTTGGATAGATTTATACCCGTAATTAATAATTTGCTCTAAAAAAATGAAAATATCTTGAAAACTAATAAATTTAGACATAGGGAATATAGACAAAATAATGTACTTGCGTTTTGACTCACCCTGTATTCAATATAAAGAAAATTAACAATATCGATCATTTATGAAAATTTTGACAATAAATAAAAAAATATGGCATCATTAAACCATTGCCGTTGTGCTTATTTTTAATTATACAGGGAGTTAAACTTGTTATAACTTTTCGATTTTCATATAAAACTGGTTATAACTTTGTAAATACCCTGTATAACATACAAAACCTTTACATTTTTGTAATGGAGAAGTTAAGAAGATTTCGAATATAAAATAAAATACAGGGTGTCAGGGTGTTTTAATGTGAAGTTCAAAGTTGGCTACAATTTTTGTTATTAACTTTTATCGCTATCTATTACTATAACGGATCTACGGAGCTTTACCCCACTAATCAGTCACTCTGTATAATAGCAGTTAAATATTGCATTGTTAACTAGTTATAAGCTATTCTGAAAATTTCAGGTACCTAGGTAGCCTAGAACTATTTTTAAAATGGATTACAAAATTTGCGGAGACCCTGACAACAACCAAGCCAAGTATATAAAAACGTTTTAAAATAGAATAAACAACAACACTTTTTTCATTACTTATTTATATACTTTGAAATTTTTGAAGTTATACTTCTTTACGCGCATATGAGGGTGAATTTTAATAGGATTAAAACCTTTGATCCCGGCGCAGTCGCATTACAACTTTGTTCTGATTGGATGTTCAAATGACATGACAAAAATTATCCAATATGGCAGCTGTATCACAGCTGTGGGACTGTGGTTTGGTTATGTATGGTGTATGGTTGTTGCGTTTTAAAATTTGTAGGAAGAGAAACAACAAACAAAAGTTAGTTAATGGTTATACTGCCTTTTTAAATAGTTTTCATATTATATTTTTGGACTTATTAACATAGAAGAGATGATTGTTGCATGTCAATGTGAAAGCCCATCAAACTGTGACTAGTATGAGTGCCGCAAAATTACTGATAAAAAACCTATTATTTAGCTCGAAGGCGTAGAGAACTGTGGATAACAACAATCAACCGGGACGATCTATGATCTCGCTTATTCAAAGCTAAAGAATCTTACACTGGTAAGTGTTTTAAAAATAGTCGATCAAATTTTGTTATGATATTGTCAAATTGTGAAACGTCAAAATATTTATATTTCATTTATTAACATTAATATTAATAATACAACTTGCGCAATTTGAAAAATGTGGTTTAAAAGGTGTTTTATTATAATTTTGTGTCTTTGGATTTGTCTTCCTTGGGCGTAAAATAATAAAACATTTATTTTTATATTTCACTTGTCACCGTGATGTGTAAATATGTAGTATATCTGACACGTTAATAGAAAGTGCCTTGATGGTCTTGTTGGTAGAGCATTGGACCAGAGAATGAGAATTCGCGAAGTTGCGGGTTCAATTCCCGGACGATTCATACTTTTTTCGTTTTTTTTTTAATATTTGGCATTGTTAAGTTTTGGTTAAATTTTGGTAATTATTGTTAATTTTTTGTATTGTAACTGTTAAGTAGGTATATTTATTTCGTTGAAATTATATTAAAATAGAAGTATAACTTCTTATGTGCGTACAAAGTACACACACATTCTTTTTTGTTACAATTAAATTTTCAGATGTTAGTCAACCTTTTTTCTTCAGCTTAATTTAAGTTTCAGTTTTCTGATCGTTTGCAATCAGATATACAGTTGAGTCCGCGAGTCTTTACCCGTACGTCATTAATACCTGGCGAAATAAAACACATACTTTTTATCTAGCATCATTCTCTTCCATGCATGAATCTCATGATAAACCAGCTGCCGTTTGTTATTAAGTAACAACACATGTTATTTTTATGAACCATCTAGACTCAGTGCATTGAAAAGAGATAGGTACAAAAAAAGACGATTCGGTATGTTTTCATATTTTAAGCACAATTTGTTTGACGTTTCTGATTTGTTTAATTTTGTGACTGTCAGTCAGTTGAAATTTTTGCGGTTTTTGTCGAATTTTTGCGTTTTGAAGTTTCTTTATATTACACAAACAGTTGTTTTCACAACTAATTTTATATTGGGCTTTGAAATTTTAAGGTACATAATTATATTTAGGCAATTAATATTTAAAACATACAAAGCTAACGTCATTCACACAGTAAAGAAATGACTGTGTTTAGATTTCCGTCAAAGTGAATAAAATAACAAAAATAAAATATGTTATTGGATTTTTTTATAAATTGTTTATTTATTTATTAATCAATAATAATAAAAGAATTTATTAAGCTACTCCAAATGTAGCTGTAATTCTGCGCAAGAATTGTGAAGCAAAACTTACATTTGACATTCTATATATTTGATAACGTCAAATTTTATAATAAAACCCGTAATCGGAACAGTAGCCACTTTCTGTCAGTTGCTGTTGCGTGAAATAGATTTCCGACTTATTTCGTATGCTTTAAGTGATGACGCACGGATAAAGACTCGCGGACTCAACTGTAGATCGATTTCCATTTCAAACATTTCTAATAGGGCTTTTCATTCACAGTCATTTGCTTCGAGCTTCTGTCATGTGTCACATAATATTAATATATTTACGACATACGTTATTGGTATATACAATAATACAAACCAAAGACGTATGACGTAGATATATTAATATTATGTGACACATGACAGAAGCTCGAAACAAATGACAATCGATGAAAAGCCCTATTTAGTAATTCCTGCATGTTGTCCCATAAGCAGTTGGAAATATTGTTTTTTTTTTCATTGTTTGAATAGTAAATAATTTATTAGGGTTATTTTATTCAATTTATTTATTATGTAGAAAAATATTTAAATTAATGTTTTTTCCTTTTTTAAGTTTTTTAAAAATAAAATAAGAAGTATTCACTTCAAAATAATAAAGTAAATAAATCTGAACTGTCAACACCACAACTGTCAAATAAGTGTTACCAATTTATGCCAAAATGTCACCTTCGTTCGATCACAGTTACAGTGTGTTCCGAACAAATGTGCTTCATAAACACACTTTAAAATCCATTTTTACAAATTAAATGAAACAAATAATTGTGTATTTCTTTAAGTTTACATTAATAGAAATCTTCAAATATTATTTCTACCCGTATATAATGAAATATATCTAGTTGCTGTAATGCCACTGTACTCGGCTAAACGAGTCTAAAAAGGAACAGACCTATCACTTAAATATTTCGTGTTGGTATCACGTCACGTCACGTATTATAACCATAGACATAATAAGAATAGACAAGGCATACCGAGCCTTCTCTTCTAACCTGTCGTTGGTCTTCCATACGTTGGAGATGTCCCCACCAACTTAGCTGTTTTGGTTCAATAAATGAGATCAAGGGTTGGATGTTAGCTCCTCCCGTATTACATAAGTTTTAATGTTTTCTCTTCCCGTCTCACTCTTCTCAAGTATTTAATTTCGGTGGCTTGAAGTCTATTTTTCTGCCTGTTTGTCAATAGCCACGATTCGCAACCGAAATGAGGATTGACCTGAATATCGTCTTGTATACGTTCATCTCGTTTTTCCGCGAAATTTCTCTTTTTCCTACTAAACCCTTGTTCATCAAATAGTACAATTTCATAGCTTTTTCTATTCTTGAACTGATTTACATTTCTTCATATCCTGAATCCTCTATCTTAGGGCCCAAATACTCAAAAATGTTGACTTGTCCTAATTTTCTTCCCTCAATTAGAATGCTCATTTTTTGAATGTCTCCTATCTTCATTACTTTTGTTTTCTCTTTGTTAAGAATCATTCCATATCTTTTTAGTAGGGGTCGACAAGACAAGAATTCTTGTCTTGACAACAACTTCTTGTCTTGAGAAAAAATCAAGAAATTTTAAAAAATCTTGTCTGGACGTTTTCTTGACATCTTATATCTGGTCTTGACTCAAGAAATTTCAAGATCTTGAAATTTCTTGATTACCCGGTCCGCTGATTCCCCGGAGACCTTTTTATTGCGTTGCGTGCTAACACGGCCTCCACTGCCACTGGGGGAATCCCCGATCTGCATTTGTTTCTGCAAATTTGATGTGTAGTTGCATGCTTAAAATAAGCATTTTGTATGTTTCGTACATATTCTTAAGGTGATACAGTAACGATCAACAGGTAGCCAAAACGCGTTCCAAAATGGCGGCTGTCATTTTGAATATTTTTTTGAGATATTTGGCACACGTATTCGTAATATAATAAAGAATGGCGGTACAGAGCCCAATTTGAAAAATATATTAATATGTGGAAATTACTCTGTAATTAAATACAATATTAAAAAAAAGAGCCTGTACCGCCATTAAGAAGAACAAAAAAATACACTTTCTTCAAATAAACTTTTTTATCCGATGCCTAGATTTTGTGTCATTTTGGAACTACTAATCAAATAAAAAAATTTAGTAGTTCCAAAATGACACAAAATCTAGGCATCGGATAAAAAAGTTTATTTGAAGAAAGTGTATTTTTTTGTTTTTCTTAATGCCGGTACAGGCTCGTTTTTTTAATATTGTATTTAATTACAGAGTAATTTCCACATATTAATATATTTTTCAAACTGGGCTCTGCACCGCCATTCTTTATTATATTACGAATACGTGTGCCAAATATCTCGAAAAAATATTCAAAATTACAGCCGCAGTCTTGGAACGCGTTTTCGCTACCTGTTGATCGCTACTGGTTCCTCTTAACTTAGCTGTCCAGGATTTCAAAAAAATGATGGAACCAAATCATAACAGTGTCGACATCGAAAAGGATTTTGATTATTTGGAGGATAAGATCGAAGTAGAAAATGATATAAATGATACTGCTTTGGATTTCAACTCTCCTGTAAGTCAAATTAAACATCTTGTCATAAAACATCAAAAACTCAGGGCAAATGCAACTTAACCTTAAGTGCTTGCGAGGCCATAAATTGTAAGATGACTAAATGACTATGCCAAAATTAGATGTGCCTACAAAGTAGCATTCAACCTTAGAGATGCCAACATGGCGTTTAAGTGTAAAAAATGTTTTAACTATATACAGAGAGAGTCTGTAATTTGGAATAAATTCAATATCTCAAATACTAATTGTTTTTTTGAAAAATGCTCAGACCCGTCGATTAGTATTTTAAATTGTCCTTTTTGACATACAATAATAATGTATACAGGGTGTCCCAATTTAGAGATATGACGTTATCGTTGATTTTCTTAAATGGCAACACTGTCATTTTGATAGCTATTTTGATAGGGCGTGTAAAGTTATACACAACTGCAAAATATCAAATTTTTATTCTCTACCATTTAGAAGATAATAGAAAATAACAAAGTTACGTCTGCCATTTGGAATAAATTCAATAATTAAAATACTAATTGTTTTTTTTTAAATGCTCAGACCCGTCGATTAGTATTTCAAATTGTCTTTTTTGACATACAATACTAATGTATACGGGGTGTCCCAATTTAGAGATATGACGTCATCGTTGATTTTCTTAAATGGCAACACTGTCATTTTGATAGCTATTTTGATAGGGTGTGTAAAGTTATACACAACAGCAAAATTTCAAATTTTTATTCCCTACCATTTACAAGATAATAAAAAATAACAAAGTTATGAAAAACAAGTAATTAAATAATAATTGAATTTAATTATTTCAATTAAGCAAATGCTCATAACGTTGCCCATTGACAATTTGACAATAATTGAGGGCAACATTATGAGTATTTGCTTAATTGAAATAATTAAATTCAATTATTATTTGATTACTTGTTTTTCATAAGTTTGTTATATTTTATTATCTTGTAAATGGTAGGGAATAAAAATTTGAAATTTTAAGTTGTGTATAGCTTTACACACCCTATCAAAATAGCTATCAAAATGACAGCGTTGCCATTTAATAAAATCAACGATGACGTCATATCTCTAAATTGGGACACCCTGTATACATTATTACTGTACGTCAAAAATGACAATTTGAAATACCAATCGACGGGTCTGAGCATTTTTCAAAAAAACAATCCCAGATTTAGCCATACGGCTCACACTCCCTGTAAGGGGAAAATTGACTCATCCCAGATACCTACGGTATCAAAAGGATTGAGCTCTGGTGGGACTCTTTCCGTGTTATCGAGCCCTAGGTGACTTGGTATGCTGGAGTATCTCCCAGAAATTTTCGTACACATCTGGCCGTCGCGAGTAGTACAGCTTTCTGCATGGTCTTATAAAGGTGTTCATTTAGACCCAGCTTTTTTATGTTTTCGAGGAGGTTCTTCGGAATGACTCCAGTAGTAGACATAATAATAGGTATCGTCTGGGTACTTTGCATTCTCCATTGTCTTCGTATTTGAATTTCCAGATCTCTGTACTTGGCGATCTTTTCAGTAAATTTACTACGTAGATTATTATTGTTAGGTATCGCCACATCAATCAATGTTGTTTGCCTTGTTAATTTATTAACTAGTACGAGATCTGGTCTATTATGTGCCACTGTTTGGTCTGTGAGCACAGTACGGTCCCAGTATAGCTTGTAGTTGCCATCCTCAAGCATACTCTCAGGGACGTATTGATAGTATGGGACATGGTCCGTTTGGAGAAGTCCCAGCTTGATAGCTATCGCTTGATGAAGGATTTTTCCCACTGCGTCATGCCGTTCCTTGTATTCAGTTGCAGCAAATGCCTGGCAGCCCCCTGTAAGATGTTGGATGGTTTCTTGGGTTCGGCATCCATATCGGCATTTGTCGTTCTGGATCTGAGGGTCTTTGACGATGTGTTTCAGGTAATTTTTAGTTGGTATAACCTGATCCTGAATGGCTAGTATTGAACCTTCTGTTTCAGGGAACATCTTACCCGATGTCAACCAATAGTTCGACGCTGTATTGTCGACATAGTCTTGGCTGACCTCATTGGGATGTCGCCCGTGCAGAGGTTTGCCCATCCAGGTGCGCAGTTTTTCGTCCTTAGTAAGGTGGTTTATGCGCATTTCTGGTTCCCTCAGCTTGATCGGTGTTGTGTCATCTACTGCGCAAATGGCGCGGTGTAGATTAGATGTCTCAGCCTGCATCTGAAAATAAGTTCTTAAATTAGCAATCTGTTTATCTAATTGCTCACCTATATCCATAAGTCCTCTTCCTCCTAAATACCGGGGTAATGTCGTTCGTTCTACTGCACTTTTAGGGTGGTGTTTTTGTGCCTTTGTGAGGTGTGTTCGTACTTTTCGCTGAAGATTTTCTATATCTGTTTTTGTCCACTTAACAATACCAAATGAATAGCTAAGCGCGGAACAAGCGTAGGTGTTTAGTGCCTTAAACAAATTTTTACTGTTAAGCTGTGAACGAAGCAGCTGTTTTACCCTTCGTATAAACTCAGTAGTTATCTCAGTTTTCATTTGCTTATGGTCAATTTTCCGCGCCTGCTTTACACCAAGATATTTGTACATATCGTTTTCGCCCATGGCCTCGATGTTCTGGCCATTTTGCATGTCGAATCCACCGGGCTGTACCTTTCCTCTGACTATATTCAAAACACGGCACTTTTCTAGTCCGAAGTGCATGCTAATATCATTAGAGAATGTTTCTACAGTTTTTAGCATCTGTTCTAGGTGTTCTCGAGTGGAAGCCATTAATTTCAAATCATCCATATACAACAGATGATTGAGCTTCGCTACCACAGTATTATTGTTTCTAATGCTAAATCCTGAGTCAGTGGAGTTTAATAGCTGGGAAAGGGGGTTCAAAGCTAAGCAGAACCACAATGGACTCAACGAGTCTCCTTGAAACAGGCCCCGGTTGATTGCGATATTTTCGGTTTCGATATTGTTTTCACCGGGTATTTGGAGGTGAATTTTAGTCTTCCAATCTCTCATTATATGCCTTAAAAAGGTCACTATGTTATCATCGACTTTGTATATTCTTAATATATCTATAAGCCATTCATGCGGTACTGAATCAAAGGCCTTCTTATAGTCAATAAAAGCAGTAAAAAGGTTCCTTTTTTTTGTGAATGCCTGGTTAGAAATGACTGAGTCGATGATCAGTTGTTCTTTGCAACCCATGGAACCCTTAGCGCATCCTTTCTGTTGAGGCTCTATGATATTGTTTAGAGCACAGTGTTGGTAGATACGCCGGGTTACACAGGATGTGACCAATTTATACAAAGTTGGAAGACAAGTAATTGGGCGGTACTTGGATGGATCTTGGGTGTTATTTTGATCTTTTGGTATTAAATAAGTAGTTCCCTGAGTTAGAAATGATGGTATTTCCTGCGGATTAGAGATAACATGATTAATTAATGTTGATAAAAAATCATGAATACACCAAAACTTTTTAAGCCAGAAGTTCTGAACTCCGTCTGGTCCAGGGGATTTCCAGTTATGAAGCTCTTTGATGACATTTGAGACCTCTTCAGTCGTGAATGGTTCGTAGTTAGCAGTAACGTAGTGGTGACAGTTGTGCGTCGTATCTTCTATCCATCTAGCATTGTTGTTAAAAGCAGCTGGTGTGGAAAGTTGATTTCCCCAAAACTCATGAATTTCTTCTTGGCTTGGGTAAGACTTGTCGGCACTTTCTACGGTGGAATTGAGTTTTCGGTAGAACGCCTTCTCGGAATTTTCAAAAAGTGCATTGTCGCTTTTTCGGTTGTTACTAAGTTTGTACCTCCTTAGTCGCCCTGAATAGACGGAGAGTTTTTGTTTTAATGTATCCAAACACTGTTGAGCTGTGTTATTGTCTGGATCGTATCTCGAGTGTCTTGCAGTGTTCCGCATTATTTCTTCAGCTCTCCTAATGACTTTTCTACTTGGTACTCCTCGTAAATATTCTGTGACTTGGCCAATATCCCTACGCAGTAATTCAATCTTCCCTTGCAGTCTTTTTTCCCAGGGTGCAATTCTGTTACCAGTTCTTCCGTTATTAGTACCCCGTCGTGTTCTGATCTTAATGCTCATTACATTAGCAATTGCTGTTGCTGCACAGTAGATGAGCATATGCAAATATTCTAATGTGTGAGCTTCTACGACGTAATTGGGTAGGACTTCAGTGTTCACAATTTGTAACAGCGCACCCAGTTTCTTACAAGAGTTAATTCTTGGTAGCGGTGGTCTGCTAAGTGGGTTTGTTCCATTAAACTCTTGTACGGCGCGAGCCATTTCGTTTACTAGGCTATCACGTAACTCGTTGTTTTCCTGCGGTGTATTATCAGGTTGAGTTTCTGGTATGGGAAGCTCAGGAATCTGCTGATCAGGGATTTCATTAGGGACTTGATCTAAAATTAGCCCTTGATTATTAATCTCCCGTTCGACTTCGCTTTTGATGGTATCGCGTCTAGCCTCTGGGATAAGATTATTTCTGATGATGTAAAAAACAATTATTAGTATTTTAATTATTGAATTTATTCCAAATTACAGACATAACTTTGTTATTTTCTATTATCTTGTAAATGGTAGAGAATAAAAATTTGATATTTTGCAGTTGTGTATAGCTTTACACACCCTATCAAAATAGTTATCAAAATGACAGTGGTGCCATTTAAGAAAATCAACGATGACGTCATATCTCTAAATTGGGACACCCTGTATACATTATTATTGTATGTCAAAAAGGACAATTTGAAATACTAATCGACGGGTCTGAGCATTTTTCAAAAAAACAATGAGTATTTGAGATATTGAATTTATTCCAAATTACAGACTCTCTCTGTATTTTGCGATAACATCAAAAATCTAAATAATTGCAAAATATTAGATGAATAATGGGTTCTGATCAGTAAATTTTGTCAGTATCGATCGAGAAGCTTTAAAACACTTTCTTCAATACTCGAAGGGAAAAAATATTGCACATTCCCATTGGTGGTAATTGGAGTAAACTTACTTTTAGATAAACTGGAAATATTGGGCTCATGAACTTGATAATAAAATTGATAGAGACGTTACTGCATTCAAGCTGCGAGAGATAAAATACTGAAAAACTATCATAAAACTAATTGTATATTATACTGTATAGTTCTTATTTTAGATCCTCGGCACAATTTCCTCTTCATCTTGGGGAAAGCTTCTACAATCAGAGGCAGTACAAAAGTTTGAAGAAATAGTTAAAGCTAACTACTGTAATAAATTCCAGAATGATTTACAGAATCCAATACCAGAGCCAGCACTTAGTCTGAAAAAAGAAGATAACGAACTTGATTTAGATATTATTTAGAAAGCTGATAATGATAACTTACAATCTTTGAAGTATGAAATTGAAAAATGCATAAATGGGCCTATTAGGTCAGAAGATTCTGAGAATATACTTGATTGGTGGAGAAGACACGAAAATGTCTATCCGCCATTATCGAAAATGGCCAAGGATTTTCTGGAAACGCCAGCAACATCTCTATCTGTGATTAGACTATTTTCAAGCCCAGCTTTAACAAGAACAAAGCCAAGAAATCGGCTGGGCGTTGACTCCAGGAGAAGTGTTATCTGCCTTAATGCATGGCTTAGCAATTCCGATTTCAAAAAGGTTATTTAAAATTGGTTAATTGGTATTTAAAAGGTTATTTAAAATTTGTTATTTAAAATAAAATCTAGTTTGCAATTTTATTTTCAGTAGTAATAACCCAAGGACATTGATAATTGTTCGAAAAAATTTTATAACAGATTTCGAAAGCTTGTTGCTTGGAAACAGACCGACGCCGTAGGCGGAGGTCTGTTGCCTGTAAGCAACAAGCTTGAGAAAGTTGTTAAAAAATTTTTGAGCATTTATCAATGTTCGAGGGTTATTCGGATAGAAAATTTTTTGCTGGTTATGAAAAAAAATACAGAGCAGAAACAATTTATTTAAATGTGCAATTAACAAAGGAACAATTAGAAAAATTTAATGGAGATCCAGACATGTTAGTTTCTATAACTGATGAAGATGTATTTCCACTACGCATGCTGTTAATAATTTTATTATGATGTTTTATTATAAATAATTTTTATGTATTACAACCAAATCGTGACATTTTGAAATATTGAATATTTGAAATGTCAAAATCGAAATGAAACGAAATGTAGGTATCCATAGCAACATGATTGAGTGAAAACAGCCCATGGGATCTGTTTTCAGTATAATGTTGGTTTTATTGGTTGTATTCAATCAGATGACCACAAATTAATTGATTTCATTGGATTTCTAATTGAGCAAAAAATTTTCAGTAGTAATAACATTGATAATTGTTCGAAAAAATTTTATAACAGATTTCGAAAGCTTGTTGCTTGGAAACAGACCGACGCCGTAGGCGGAGGTCTGTTGCCTGTAAGCAACAAGCTTGAGAAAGTTGTTAAAAAATTTTTGAGCATTTATCAATGTTCGAGGGTTATTCGGATAGGAAATTTTTTGCTGGTTATGAAAAAAAAATACAGAGCAGAAACAATTTATTTAAATGTGCAATTAACAAAGGAACAATTAGAAAAACTTAATGAAGATCCAGACATGTTAGTTTCTATAACTAGTAAACAGTATTCTTTGGTATATTTGATTCAATAATTTCATTAATATTCTCATCAGTATTACAACCAAATCGTGACATTTTGAAATATTGAATATTTGAAATATCAAAATCGAAATGAAACGAAATGTAGGTATCAATAGCTACATGATTGAGTGAAAACAGCCCATGGGATCTGTTTTCAGTATAATGTTGGTTTTATTGGTTGTATTCAATCAGATGACCACAAATTAATTGATTTCATTGGATTTCTAATTGAGCAAAAAATTTTCATCAGAATTAGGTAAGTATCATTAATTATATTATTTTTAATTTACATTTTTGTAAATCGATTTAGCAAAAAAAGTGTTCATTAAATTAAAATATGTTATGTTATGTCAAAATAATGTTATCTTTTTCACAAATAAATACGTTTTAGAGTTTCATTATTAGTCAAGATATTTCAAGATTTCTTGTTTTCTTGACAAGAAAAGTGGTATTGACATAAAATTTCTTGTCTTGTCTTGAAATCTAAAATTACTTCTTGTCTTGATCTTGTCTTTATTTTAAGACAAGATCAAGACAAGATCTTGAAATTTTCAAGAAGTTGGCGACACCTACTTTTTAGTGTTTCATTCCAGATTTCTATATTACTTTAAAAGTCTTGTTCACTTTCTGCAACTTCTAACACTTTGTAATAAAAGAACAAACTGGAATAGGTATAGAGACGAAATAAAATCATCCATTAACCTAAACTTGCATCTTAAAAGTGACAGTGATATAGAAAATGCAGTCACTCACTTAACTACAGTTATTCAGCAAGCTGCTTGGTCGTCCACCCCAGAAATTACCTACACACACAACTCCGAGTCGTATCCTGCTCACATAAATACACTTATATGTACTGGAAAAAAGAAAACTAAGAAAGAGGTGGCAGCTCACTAGGCACCCAGAAGATAAAACAAATTTTAATAGAGCTTGCAGATTACTCAAAAGAAACTTGATTCAACATAAAGACAATGGAATCAACAATTATTTAAAGAACCTCTCACCTTCAGATGATACAAATTATTATCTGTAGAAACTAACAAAAAAACTTAAAGACAACGAACAAATGAATATGCCAATCAGGAAACCAAATGGTACATGGGCTAAAACTGACAAAAATAAAGCTTATACTTTCGCAAATCATTTATGCGAGGTATTTCAACCGCATCAGAGGGAAGTCTCAGCTGAAGAAGAAGATATTCATGAAGTCATAAACGCACCGCCTATTAAAATTTTCAAGAAATCTGAAGTTAAAGAAGTAATTGATAATCTGGAGAATAAGAAGTCACCTGGGTATGATATAATGCCGAGTTTGGTACTAAAAAGTCTACCCAACGAAGGTGTAAGTTTAATTACTTATATATTTAATTCAATATTAAAACAGGTTACTTTCCACTTCAATGGGAAGTAGCTCAAATTGTTCTAATCCCAAAACCTAATAAGGATCACGCGGAAGTATCTTCATATCGTCCAATAAGCTTGTTGCCTATTATATCCAAAGTATTCGAGCGGCTTTTCCTGAAAAGACTAGAGCCTACATTAGACAGCAACAATGTTTTACCTAATTATCAGTTTGGCTTTAGGAAACAACATTGTACCATCGAGCAAATTCATAGGTAGTAAAAACTATCAGAAATTCGCTCGAACACAAAAATTACTGTACAGCTGCATTTCTAGATGTTTCACAGACATTCGACAAAGTTTGGCACGTAGGTCTTATCTCCAAAATTAAATCCATATTTTCTTATCCCGTAAGTTCACTATTAAGATCCTATCTGACAGATAGATTTTTTCAAGTCAAAAGAGGAGGGGAAATTACTAACCTGTTTCCAATATGTTCTGGAGTTCCACAAGGAAGCATATTAGGACCAACACTCTACTTAATATACACATCGGATCTTCCAACCACCATTAATACAACAATTGATACATATGTGGATGACACAGTTATAATGGCTTTAAATCCTATAGCAACCGAAGCATCCGAGGTATTGCAAAATCATCTGAATAAACTAGAGAGCTGGCTGAAACTGTGGCGAGTACAAGTCAACAGTTTAAAATCCACACAAATAACATTTACTTTAAAAAAGGTGTAGCGCCTCCGGTTTCTATAAATAACACTCCACTACCAGTCAATACCGCCGTAAAATACCTGGGAATTCATTTAGATAGTAAACTTAATTGGGGCACCTACATCTGGAAGAAACGTCTTCAACTCAGCTTAATCTACAGGAAAATGTATTGGTACATGAGTAGAAAATCAAATCTTAGCCTGGAGAACAAACTTATGATTTATAAATGTATTTTAAAACCGGTATGGCTATATGCAGCACAAATATGGGGAACAGCAAGTAATACCAACATTCAAAAACTTCAACGGTTCCAATCAAAAGTGTTGCGCTAGATCTGCAATGCCCCTTGGTATGTTACGAACCAGAGATTACACCACGACCTACAGCTACCAACTGTTAGCGAAGCAATATCTGCTGTAAATTCTAAATACAAGACCAGACTATCCTGCCATCCAAATCCGCTCGCCACGGACCTGCTCAACATTTCTCATGAAAGAAGGTTAAAAGACCTGACCCTTTGGACCTCTAGTACATCTGAAAATCAGAGCAACAACAGAGTGCAGTGTCATAGTGCAGTGAAATAATCTTGTTTTAGCTTCAGTGATTTTTTAAACTTCTTTCGTATTTTTATTCATATTTCTTAGACTTTTAATAATCATATTTGTTGTCGGAACTGTCCACTATACAAAATTTTATCTATGTATTATGTTCCAAGTAATTGTTAGGTCTTATTTTAAAATTATAATCTTATATGTCTTACTGGGTGCTCGCCACTGGGCGGCTTCCATCTATGTTATTTTTCAATAATTATATGTATTGCTTATTGTTTGTAATGAGACAAATTGCAATAAACATTGGATGTTAAAAAAAAAAACTTTCTGCAACCTCCATCACATCATCCGCGAATACTCCTTCCGAATTCCGCAAAGAAACCGAATAAGATTGTTTTTTGATACGGTAGCAGCCTCACAATATGGACTAATTAGAGCTGTCTTGGACACAATGATGTAATAAATAGTGTCCAAGGCTAAAAAATATGTTTAATTCTTCTTCCTTTCGATCATATTATTTGCTAATGAGACATCATTACTTAATTGTTTGCAACAATGGCTATAAAACGGCAAGTTGATAGTAAACATATAAAAAATTCTTATGTTGTTTTGTATAATATAGTGGTTTTACCAAATCGAATAGTAATAATAAGACAGATAAAAAAGAAAATTGATATATACAACTTTTGGAGAAAGCACAAAAACTAAATATAGTCGGTTCGCTAAACTCAGACACAACTAGCTAGTGATATTACTAAGTAATTTTGCCAATTTTCTAAAATTGGCAAAAAAATAATTATTAAATAGTTAATAATTACTAAATAGTTAGTAATTTTGCAAATTTTGGCAAAATTGGCCAAAAACAAAAAAATTACCGACTAAAATCACTAGCCAGTTGTGTACGAGTTTAGCGAACCGACTATACCAATAAAATATGCTGATATATCAGGCAACAGTGTTTCCCAAAGTGGTCTATATCGACCCCTAGTGGTCGTTGAGAACCTGCAAGGGGTCTACGTGGCCAAAAATAAAAATTGGGGGTCTATGAAATGAAAAAGCAGGTCAATGGCAAGAATTTTCAAAAATTGCAAAAACAGTATAATTTTGACATTTAAAAAAATTTCAAAAATATAATATTATTAATATAACTAAGACCCCCTCTGAGGCTTAGTTGTAAGAGTGCCTACCTTTGGATCGAAAGGTCCGAATGGTCGTGAGTTCGAATCTCACCAGGGTCGGAGATTTTTCTTTTATTATAAATTAATAAATGAAAATAGTTTCTGTCCTTGTGGGATCGGTACTCACCGGAGGGACCGCAGACATTCGGATACAATTAGCGTCTCTTTGCAAAGACGATGACGTCAACTTTGCAAAGTAAGAAGACACTTACTCAACACACACACTACACATGACACTAGGTTCCTAACTGCAAACATTTACCGTACCTATCATGCCAATGGCTATTAGTTGTCGAGGCATTAGCTAAATAAATAAAAAAAATAACTAATAAAGTTGGTATAAAACTGCTTCCACTTTTCACTTAATTTCGAAGCATTTTATACGCGTCTCACTTGCATGGCACAGACGTCGCAGTTACACAGAAATAAGTATTTTTTGGCCAGGTTCGCCAAAGTAGTATACTGTTACAAAATTTGTCTTTTCTAATTTGATTTTTATGTTCTTTTGGGCACTAATGTTTAGTCTTAATTGACTTTATTTATTTTTAATAACTTACATCTAAACAAGAAGTAAAACACTGAATTTATTATTAAATAAACAAAAGACTTATTAACACTTAATTTAACTACAACACTAATAAAACAAATAACTAAAAATTCTCACGCGTAATAATTTATGATAACTTATCTAATAGAAGTAATTTATTTACCGCGACGATACAAAAACAACTGAACTCTCCCTAATTCAAATGCACCTTTTTATAATATCTTGCTACAATGTTTCAGAATAAGAAAGATTATTACAGAAGAATCCTTACAATACAAAAGTCCTATTATAGAATAACAATCGAAGGGTTATTTACACAAACAACATTTTCTAGAACAAAAAGAAATATCGAGGTGTGTACCTGTTAAAAAGGTCTCCCTTTTAAAAGCATTCACAAACAAATAAATCTCATTACAAAAAAGGGTCTGCTTAAATTTTAATAAATAGGTCAGTTCGTGAGCAGACTACAGCGTCACAATTCACTGCTTCCATCGTTTTTTATAATTGCAGAGGATCTTCTTTTCTTTTAATATTTTGCTACTCCACCTATTATTTTGTTTCACTAATGGAAGTCACCAGAGTTGTCTGGCTGTTTGAGATTTTAGTAACAAAACTCTTCCATATGGAATCTTCGGCACTATCTGAATCATTAGTAGTGGCAGCTGTAGGCAATAGCAGTAGGATCAAGAGCCACTACAAACATTCTGAATCCTTCATTTTCCACAATTCAAAATGGTTGTAAATCTTTTATCATCATATTCAACACTTTTCCGTTTAGCATTTTTATCCCCGAATTTTGCGGACCTACAGTCCATTTGCTAGAAGTACAGAAATAATGATATTTATTTACCGATCCCGTCCACTGAGTTACTATATTATAAAAAAAAACTACACAACCATCTCCCTTTGCAACTTAAATCTGCAACATATTTTCCCAAATTCCGTAAAATGAGAAAAAATTTCCTATCTTCGTGAAATACCATGTTATTCAGTAGAAGAGTGTCATAATAGTAACAAAGAAATTACACTACCCTTATGTATAATTGTATAAGTAGTATTTTTATCTATATTTGGGTGTCATAAGCAGTGGCTTAAACGTATTACCTAGTTCCTAAGGTTGATTATGCAATTTGCAATTTATTTAAATTTTGCAATAGATTGTTTTTGTTTTATTTTATTCTCTTTTATTTTATACATATATTGACGATTTATTTAATTTCAGTAAATTGAATTTATTATTGTTTTTATTCTCTTACTCTTTGTCCATAAAATTCTAAAATTTTCAATTATAATAAAGCCTATTTCTATTTTATTCTATGGATAATAGACCTGGATCCCGCGTACCAAAAAAAACTTGATTAATAGCAAGCTGAAAATTTGTTAATAGCTTACCGGATCCAGGTCTTCAATATTTAAAAATTATGAACCAACGTGTGTCTACAATTGTGACTAGCGCCGGATTTACCACTAGGCCGACTAGGGCGGCAGCGGACTAGGGCCGCAGCGTTTTCTAAAAAAAAAATTTTTGGTAAAAAAATTGCATTTTCATTTTCCAAAATTAATTAATATTTACCGCTACTCGAAATCGAGTACATTACTTTTGTATCTAAACAATACAATCTAATTAAAATAACAAACGTTTATATCAAAAAATTTTTGTATTTTTAATATTTTTATTTTTGAGTACCGTAGTATATCACTATTACAGTTCATATTATTTTGCTTGTTCTTTTACTTATAATGTCTTTTCAATTTATAATGTCAATAACTTTTTGAATTAGGTATAGGTATATATTTTCTATAGATATAGAAATTGTTGTTGAAGCTGTTTTGGAATTTTAGACAAATTTGTAAACCAAGAATATTCAATTAGTGAATACAACTTCTCAACCTATTTATGTACCGTATTCAAATAGAACATTAGTGGCATTTCTCTTCATTTATGTTATGTTTTGTATGTTGCATCAATTTAAAAAGTAAAATTATAATAAACGTTATGTATTAATATGATCGTCTAAGTTCCGAATATAGGTCGATCTGTACTAGTGATGTAACGAATATTCGTATTCGCATTCGCGAATATTCACATGTTTTTGCATATTAGCATTCGCATCCGCATTCGCGAAATTTGTGCGAATGTTTTGCGAATATGAAAACCAGAAAAAAAATTATTTTAAGATAATATTAGGTTAATAAAATCAAAATCTATTCACTTCTCATCTTTTTTTATTAAGAAAAGGTAACTTAACCTCAAACATGCAGCTACTCTCAAATGGAAATATGCAGGACACAACAGCAGACAAAGAGACGGAAGATGGAATGAAGCGGTAACTCACTGGAGACCTTGGGACTACAAAAGAGGAAGGGGCAGACCACAGACGAGATGGTCGAATGACCTAAAGAGATACGCAGCGACCAGATCGACGGCATTAGCACTGAACCGAGAAGAGTGGAAAAGTAAGGGGGAGGCCTACGTTCAACTTTGGACAAATGAAGGGCAATAGATAGATAGAACTTAACCTTGTATAATCACATTATCAGCCTTCACTTTTTTTTATTATTTGGTATTATGTAATAAAGCTTAAGATTCAGATTGATTTACACTAAATATCAATTAACTTTTCATTAAAAAATTAGGAAACATTACAAAAATAGAAACAAATTAAAAAAACTGGACATACGCATTCGCATCCGCATTCGCGAATGTCAGTAGCAGATATTCGCATTCGCATTCGTATTTGCGAATGTTAAAAAAATATCATTCGTTACATCACTAATCTGTACCCATCTGCTTGCCGGATGAAACATTTTTTTTATTAAATTTCATATGTACATAGACAAATATTTCTAGCATGGGTTTCCTATCAAAATCGTGTCATAGCTATCCTTAAGGGGGCCGTAGGGGTTGAGATCAATATTTCAAGCACATTTTTTTTAAAGTATGGTAGAAAAAATTCAAGGAAAAATATTTAAAAATCAGCCAACGGTGGCAAATTTTTGAAGACACCTCAAAATATAATGAATTTTGCGGTGGGCATCAGAACTCATCATTGGATCATGGCAAACGAAAAATTTAAACAGATTTTATTAGCTTCGAGTTTTTCGAGGTAACCCTATAAAGTTTTTTTAGTTTTATCTACTTTTGAGTTTTTGATATCACTCAGAAGTCAAAACGACGATTTTTTTTGCAAAAAGGGCGAAAATCAATATATTTATTATTGTTAAACAAAAAATAAGCATAAAACAAAAAACATCTCGACAGCGTTACCTCAAGGAATGCCTAAAGAAAATATATACAAAATTCCAGGTGGGTCGGTCAAGTATATAGTTTTTGAGTTACAATATCTAGAGCCTTTGAAAAAATCAGTTTTGAGGAAAAAGCGTTTAAAGTATTGTTAACTTTTATTTTCAATTTCTTTTTGGTCAATCATAAAATGATGCACACCGGAATATCTTTTTAAATCGCGGAGTAATTTACAAAAGAAAATGAGAACAGCTGTTGACCGTTGTTCATTACGTTCAGGCGTGCTGACGTGAACCTGCTGCAAAGCGAGTCGAAGATAGGGATATTTTCTACACTACCTCCCTACCTTCGACTCGCTTTGCAGCAACTTCTCCCCAGCGCGCTTGAGCGTAGTGAGAAACGTTTAACAGCTGTTCTGATGTAAATTACCCCGCGATTCAAAAACATATTCCGATGTGCATCACTTTACGATTTGACAGACAAAAAAGAAATTGAAAATAAAAGTTGACAATACTTTAAACGCGTTTTTGGCTGTAGACCTTGTAGACATTGTAACTCAAAAACTACTTCACCTGGAATTTTGTATATATTTTCTTTAGATATTCCTTGAGGTAACATTGTCGAGATATTTTTTGTTTTATGTTTATTTTTTGTCTAACAATTATAAATATGTTGATTTTCACCCTTTTTGCAAAAAAAATCGTTATTCTCGAGAAACTCATGAGCTAATAAAATCTTTTTGAATTTTTTATTTACCATGATCCAACGATGAGTTCTGATGTCCACTGCAAAATTCATTCATTGTTTGTTGAGGTGTCTTTAAAAATTTGCCACCGTTGGCTTATTTTTCAATATTTTTCCTTGAATTTTTCTTGAATAATCTATGAACTGGGCTGAATATGCCTATTTAATTTAAAAATAAAATAATTCTATCATACATTCAAAGTCGTGAATGTACTAGTCGTGGGCGGAATGAAACTGGTCTGAAGGCTCGAGCTCGAATACGACGGTATAGTGTACGCACACGCACACGCACAGTAGCAGGCCTACCTTCTACTCAGCGATTTGATCCCTAGTTTGTGACAAAACTGCTTTTTATTAGCAAGCTACTTCGGATGCCACCTTTTATTTTCCAGGAGACAATGCTGTAGGAGGCAGCGCCGGTTTAACCAGTGGTCTTTTCGGGGCTGTAGCACCGGGCGGTTGAAGGTTCCTGGGCGGTACGCGCAAAGTACGCTCTTCCGAAATTATATATGGTTATGGTAAAATAAAATTTGCATACAAATCCACATGATTGTTCCACTACTGGAACTATTGTCTGTCAGAATATGATCCATTTCTAAATGATAATATTAATAAACGAGCAAATTTAGGTAAGGGCAAAACGTCATATCTATCAAAAGATAGGTATATGGAATTACTGAATATTTGGTCCGATCGAGTCGATGAAATTATTAGGCAAATTGAGGCAAACAAATACTCTTTTATAAGTGTAGATTTCAACACCATGATATGGATTCAACACCATGACATAACACACCATGACCAACTTACAGTACCTAATTTTGAGATATTGTAACAATAAAGGGAATCCCGTGGACAGATTCGTGGGATTTTGTAAAAACACTGGGCATAGCTCACAAGAACTTGAGGAAACAGTTATTGGAATGTTAGGGTCTTTGAAATTAGATATCAAGAACTGTAGAGACCAGTCTTACGACAATGCCAGTAATATGAGTGGCAAGTATTCTGGTTTGCAAGAACGTATTAAAAATTACAATGATTTAGCTCTCTTTGTGCTGTGTGCTGCTCACTCTTTAAATTTGGTTGTCCAAAATGCAGTAGACTGTTGTTTGGAAGCAACATCTTTTTTTATGTTGGTACAAGCTATCTACAATTTTTTCTCCGTGTCTACACACATGTGGGAGTTACTGTCCCGTGCAATAAAGGATTCGCCTGAGTCGGGGCAGACATTGTTACCTAAAAGAGTAAATACAACCCGTTGGTCTTCTCGTTTTGATGCCGTAAAAGCGTTAAAAAGCAATTACGGTTTGATTGAAATATCAACCGATATAAATGAGAAAAATGTAGTAAAGGTTGAAGCAGCTTCTCTCTCGGAAAAACTTGATTTGTTGGAAAACAGAATAATTTTATCATTCTGGATTGACGTATTACAAAGGGTTAATGAGGTGAATAAAAGGAGTACAAAAGGAAAATATGGATTTAAGCTTAACCGCTCATCTGGTATCATCTTTAGCAGATTACTTTGATTTCTTACGTGATCGTTTTGATCACTCCGAGAACTTAGGAATGTATGTTGTTAACAGGGAACGAAAATTATGCTGAGAAGAGAATAATAAAAAAAAATTGCAATTAGGAGAAAAGAATTCGGAGGCAAGTTTAAGCCAAAAAGAAAAAGTGCGAATACAATGTGATGTTTTTATAACAGACAATCTTAAGTCGGAGATTATTCACCGATGTGAGAGTTATAAATCTTGTTCAAGAGGATTTGGACGAGTATTTTCTCTAAGAATTTGTTCATTTAAAGCATTTTTGTTAACGTCTCTTCCCCAATTAAAAATGGACACTCCTTTAGAAGTGGTGCAGGTTTTATACGAAAATAAACTAATATCTTCATTTCCAAATGTTAATATTTGCCTGCGTATTTTTTCTCCATAATGGTCGCAAACGCAAGTGGTGAACGCTCTTTTTCGACACAAAAAAGGGTACAGACCTATTTCCCAAGAAAATTTAAACTCCTTAGCAGTTTTATCCATTAACGAGGACCTGCTAAATGAATTAAATATAAATGATATCATCGAAAACTTCGCTTTAGTAAAAGAAAGAAAACAAGCTTTTCGATAGTAAAGGTATTTGATTACCTACCTCATGTTACCTGTCTGAATGTTATTAGGTACATTTTTATTTTACTTTTTGAAGTTCGCTCTTAATTGTTTTCTTGTATTTTTTTAGTATTCATTTAAGTTTGAAACCAAAAAAAGATGTAATTGTTTTCCTTATTTTAATAAACTTGTATTCAAAATATGTTTTGTTGAATTGAAATAAAGTTAAGAAATATTTTTGAGCCTGGGCGTGGCATCCGTATATCAGCACCGGGCGACAGATTATGTTAAACCGGCACTTGTAGGAGGTAACATTCCAATGGACAGATTGGCGATTATGTGTTGTGCTAATTCCGATGGAAACCATCAATTAACACTTTTTGTTATTGAAACATTAAAAAGTCCAGGGTTTTTTTTAAATGCATAAAGCCATTTCCAGAAAAATATGTCTCAATAAAAATGCTTTAATGACATCAATCCTGTTAAAGGAATGGCTTATTGACTTCGACAAGAAAATTACAGGAAAGAATGGAAACGTTCGGTTATTTGTTGATAACTGCTCTGCCTATAAACCTGATAGACTAAGAGCCGCTATAGGGGAAAGGGCCTAGCCGGGTAAGATGGTTAAAAGTGCCCCCAACTCAATTTAAATTCCATATAGGCCACTTTTTAGCACATATAGAGGAACTCACTTTCTGAAATTTTTAGCCCCCTAGGTGGTCAAGTGACCCCCCTAGAGCCTAATTAGGCTTTTTAGGTTTTTATTTTTTACCTCAGCCGCATCAAGAGCTAGCCAAAAACTTTATTTAAAAAAGTTGTAAGTTTCAAAAAGATCTATACGAACAAAAATTTTTAAATTTTTTGGCGGGAAATTCGAATTTTTAGAACAATTTTAAATTTTTAAATAACTCTGAAAAAAAAACTAAGACTCGTTTTTACGCAAATTAATTATAATGTGTATTTTTGCACAGTCTTTCACACTGAATTTTTTCAGATTTTTAAAATTGGTGAAACGTACCTTTAAAAATAAAAAACCGCATTTTTTCGGTTTTTTTTTCGTTTTTGATATAATTTTATACATATTTTTCAAAAAAGGTAACACCGTCACTAGAATAGGTAAGAAACTCTGAAAAATAATTGGGGTTTGCTTAATAAAAATGTTTTGTAACGCCATCCATTTTCAAGATACAGCGCGTTGAAGAAAACAAAATTTTACACATTTTTTACGATTTTGCCGAAACTACTGGCAACATTGTAATAAAACTTGGCGGGTTTTAGGAGGTACATAGTTATTGTGCATGTTTTGACATACAATTAAGAATTTGATATTCATCATTGGCGCACATAGGGGTAATGGTCTGAACTTTTCAAAGAAAAAAAGATAGTACGCCACTGACATATTTTAAATTAACAACCATTTTTAAATTAATCGTTCAATTTGCAATAAAAAATCTATCTTCTTATTTTTTCATACGACGCGCCGTTTTGTTGCAAAAAATAAAATATCTTAACGCTTCCAAAGTATTCGAATTAATTTTTATAATGGATGTACGAGTTTATGTATGTAGATGTAGAAACTACTAGAAGTTCGAATACTTTGTAAGGGATAAGATCTTTTATTTTTTGAATAAAAATTGCGCGCCGTATGAAAAAATAAGAAGACAGATTTTTGGTCACAAATTGAACGAGGAATTCAGAAATGATTGTTAATTTGAAATATGTCAGTGGCGTACTATCTTTATTCTTTAAAAAGTTCAGACCATTACCCTTATGCGCGCCAATGATAAATATCAAATCCTTAGTTGTATGTCAAAACATGCACAATAACTACCTCTTAAAACCCGCCACGTTTTATTACAATGTGGCCAGTAGTTTCAGCAAAATCGTAAATAATGTGTAAAATTTTGTTTTCTTCAAAATTTTGTTTTCTATCTTGAAAATGGATGGCGTTACAAAAAATTTTTATTAAGCAAACCCCAATTATTTTTCAGTTTTTTACCTATTCTAGTGACGGTGTTACCTTTTTTGAAAAGTATGTATGAAATTATATCAAAATAAGAAAAAAAAAACAAAAAAATGCGGTTTTTTATTTTTAAAGGTACGTTTCACCAATTTTAAAAATCTGAAAAAATTCAGGGTGAAATATTGTGCAAAAATACACATTATAATTGATTTTCGTAAAAACAGGTGTCTCAGTTTTTTTTTCAGAGTTATTTAAAAGTTTAAAATTGTTCAAAAAATTCGAATTTCCCGCAAAAAAATTAAAAAAAAATTTATTTAGATATTTTTGAGACATACAACTTTTTTAAATAAACTTTCTGGCTAGCTCTTGATGCGGCTGAGATAAAAAATAAAAACCTAAAAAGCCTAATTAAGCTCTAGGGGAGTCACGTGACCACCTAGGGGACCAAAAATTTCAGAAAGGGAGTTCCTCTATATGTGCTAAAAAGTGGCCTATATGGAATTTAAATCGAGTTGGGGGCACTTTTCACCATCTTACCCGGCTAGGCCCTTTGCTAATAATTTTAGGTCCGATAAAAGTCTAGAACTTAAATAGTAGAACCTAAAAGAAAACGAATGAACACTGTGCCGTCACTTTATAGTGGCGCATCAAACTTTCCACTTATGGACGGGATAAACAAATTAAAAGGTACCCTCTCTCACTCCCAGAATTAAATTTTTCCATTTTTTTAAATTATATGTGATTAGAAAATAAGACAGCGTAATTTTAACCCACCACCCCTTCCCCCTCCCCCATCATCAAAAACTTCATTTTTCGTTTTTATTTTTTTAGTTAGGATGCAATCATTTTAAAATTTCAAAAAAATCATAGGCATAGCTGAGGCCTCTACAAAACACGTCTATTTTTATAGATCCGTAGGTTGAGTGTACATTAGCCTCAAAAAAATTTTTTTTTGGAAAAAAGCTAGTAACTTTTTTTGGAAGATGGCTGGAGATCTAATTTTTTTCTATTTTGTGTATTTTATCAAACACTTTGTTTTTAATTTTTTTCAGATTTTTTCGTAAGGTTCCCCAACTTTAAAAATCCAAAAAACTGTTTTTGGGGGTTTTTGGGTATTTTCCCTAGTTTATAGACTTCAAAATAATGTTTTTTATAGGTTATATGTACATTGAAGTAACTGAGTCCTTTACAACATTTAAAAATGGGAGAGGCACGTTCAAACCCTCAAACCCCTCCCCCAAAAAACAGTTTTTTGGAGTTTTGAAGGTGGGAAACCTTACGGAAAAATCTGAAAAAAATTAAAAACATACTGTCTGATAAAATACACAAACGAGAAAAAAAATTAGGCCTCCAGCCATTTCCAAAAAAAAAGTTATACGCTTCATTAAAAAAAAAATTAAATAACTTTTTGAGGTTATGTACACTCAACCTACGGATCTATAAAAAATATACATGTTTTGCAAAAGTCTCAATATTGCCCATGAATTTTTTTAAATTTTAAAATTGATTGCAAATTACCTAAAAAAAAATAAAAACGAAAAATGAAGTTTTTGATGATGGGGGAAGGGAGAAGGGGTGGTGGGTTAAAATTACGCTGAGTCTTATTTTCTAATCACATATAATTAAAAACAATGAAAAAAAAAATGAATTCTGGGAGTGAGACCTAAAGATGAATTCTGGGAGTAGACCTTTTAATTTATTTATCCCGTCTATAAGTGGAAAGTTTGATGCGCCACTGTCGACGCATGTGCCACTAAAAAGTGACGGCATAGTGTTCATACGTTTTCTTTTCTTTTAGGTTTTACTATTTAAGTTGCAGGGTCTTATCGTGCCTAAAATGATTAGCAAATTTCACATATACCAGCTCCTACTCATTGGTTGCGTTCATCAAACAGAGAGCTTGGAATCGGATTGCAATCGGATTGGAAGCTCTTTTACTAGTGAACGGTGCGCTGAATTAATCGGATTGGAAGCGCTCTCCATTTTATTCAGCCTTAAATTTGTTATTGTGCTGTGATAGCTGAATCCCGCCAACTTTAAAATTAAGTTCAAAGTAAAATGGACAATTTAATTAAAATTGAATATAAATACAATAATTATTGTATGTAATTTATTGTAAATATTTGTAGTTCTTATTTATATGTATCCTATATATAGTTAATATCTAAATTAAGTTAGAACTATTTGTGTTTTTTTATTTATATAGTTACTAGAAATATTAACACAATATGTGTATAGTAGGTACCTAACTCATTTATTTTCCAACAATCCAGTTTTTGATTGATTCACAAATCTTATAAAAATTGGTATTGATTGCATACCAACTATTTGTAATTAATATTTACCTACAATAAAATTAAATTTAATATAGGTAGGTAGATACCTATACAATAATACTCCATATTAGTTATTTTCAATAATATTTCCAATTTTTTATTCTTCTTCACCCACCGTTATATTATTAATTTCTTTATTTAGCATACCTACTCAATATTGCATTTATCCAGAACATTATTGCCTTCTATATTATAAAATTGTGTAAAACACAATGTTCGTTAATCGAATATTTTCTGTATCAAATTTTAATCCTCTAATTTTGCATTTTATTAGTTCAAACCTTTCTACAGCTGACCGAATCTTTAATTTATTATCAAAATTTTCTTGTTCTTGTAATAAACGTTTATTATTCTGGTAAGATTTCATTAAGTTAAGTATCTAGATATGCTGAATTTTGAATGAGATATATATTCGCTGGTAAAATGGAATCTGCTCGAGTTAAATAGTTAATAGGCCTGGATCCTGCATACCAAAAGAAAGTTTATTAATAGCAAGCTGAAAATTTATTATTAGCTTAACGGTGTCTAGTCGGACAAACTTTGATGTTTTAATTTAAAACAAATACTGGAACGGGAAGTTTTAATTGTTGAACAGGTTACAGGTTTCGAACGTCAGACTACAAAAAACGTCTCATGTATTGTGTCGGACATAACTTCCAATTGATTTGCTACTCTTTCATTAGCATGCAAAATCAGACTGCTATTTATCACCAATATAATTCCTATCCTCTGACATGTTCTACGTGTCGGAATTATTAAAATGCCCAACATAGAGAGAGAGACATACTTTATTGATACAATGTACTAAAAGGCCATCGACCAAAGTCTTTCAGCCAACTGCCCAACATATTTTTCGGACAAAAATTTTTTCATATATTATAATATACAAAGTTTGCTATTGAATAAACTTAAAAACAACCTGCTAGTTTTCACAATCATAAACTTGTCAGGATGGCACGTTCCACAATTAAGGCTTCCCCTGTTCCAGTGTTTCTATACATCAAAGTGTGTCCAACTAGACACTGTTAAGCTATTAACAAATCTGAGCTTGCTATTAATCAACTTTTTTTTGGTATGCGGGATCCAGGCCTAGGTACGAAATTTTTAAAAGTAGACGTTTTAAAAAAAATTTAATTATACAGTTTAAACAGCTTTTTCAAAACTATTTACAATCATATTATTTGTTGTCATTTCATGGAATTAGGCATACTCCAAATTTAATATAAGTACTATGAAAAAAGAACTAGAGGGAGATGTAATCTATTTTTTAATAAGATTCTTTGATCACAACCAACTAACTCTTGAGATAAACTGGGAATGCAGTAGACATCCCTTTATGATGCTCATACAGAAGCACATTTCCAAGCAATCTTACATTACAAAGTTGTTGCTGGCATCCTATAAAGGGAAAAAATAATTATTTTGCATGGTTACGTTATCTTGAAGCTGTATTCGATAAAAAATTCTGAAACGAGAAAGCTCACTTTAATACTTATCCGGGCAAGACATTTTACTTCCATATAAAAGACATGGCGTTTCGGGCCTATTGAGCCCCACTTGCCCGGATAAGGGTTAAAACAGTAAAAGAAAACGCAGCAGCATAAGGTACTGTTAGTTGGGAGCACTCTGAAGACCACCATGTGTTCGTTGTTCTCTGATAATACCATCAATACAGATAGAATTATTTCTACGAGTATGGCTATGTCAAACGAAATAAGGATTGAGAGACCTTTTAGATGCTCTCAGTGAAACAAATGCAATTTTAGAGCCACAACCAAATACTAGGAACGCTAAGGAAGAAATTCCTCTTATTAAAAAAATAATGGAGGGACAATTCTTGTTAACAAATTCTGCTTAACAATGGAGGAGGAAGATATATGAAAGGTTGTGTTACAATACATTTAGTTTTTATCTAAGCATGAAAATAAATATTATAACCACATTTGTACTACATTTATTTTCAAACAAACCAGTTTTTTATTGATTCACAAAAAATTTTTATTGATTACGATTTACAATTAACCCATTCGCAGATACGACTATATATGCATGTACTTACAAAGGGAAATTACTGTCTGCATATGAAAATGTGTCCACAAATGTGTTAATACAATATTTACAATAAAATTATATTATAGAATATTTACAATAAAATTAAACTCAATATACACATTGATATTCAAGATTAGTTATTTCCAATTTTTTGTAATTCTATATTATTTGGGTGAAAATCTTATGTCCAGAGCTCTTTGGCAAACCAAACGTATCCCCAGCAACAAATTATCTGGTTTACTTAGCATCCACATCATAAACATTAATTTTTTCCAATAGAATTATTCTGTTTTCAAATTGGTGGATATGACCAATACAATTAAATAGTTCCTGGAAATATAACAATATAATATACATGATGTTATTAATTTGTTATACAATTTTACCTGGAAAGTAGTTCTGGACATACGAAAATGTTCTCTAAATTGGATATTGAATTATGGTTTATATATATTTAATTTCATCTCATCCTTCTGGAATAATTTGAGGTAGGTACATCTGCTAAATGTATAACGGCATTTGCTAATTTCGTCCCCAAACAAAAGTTCTTCAAGAATATTATCCATTTTAGTTTAGACAGTTTCAGTTTTATTTAAAATAAAAACAAAACTGTCTAGGTTTAGGTTATAAATTATATAAACAAAGAATAAAAAACATAAACAAATGGAACACAGAACACTCTCAATCGAATGTCAAACGTCAGTCGTTCACTAGTAAAAAAACTGTCAGCGTTTCAGCGCAAATTAATCGGATTGCACTCGGATTATTCTGGTGAACGCGACCAATGACGTGAGGTTGAATAATGCAACAATCAACAACTCACAACTCGGCAAAATGAAAGACGCAGATTGTTCAAGATTTGCTTCTGCTGACGATAATTTACCTGTTTTCGAGGATACTGAAAATCTACAAGCAAATAATGAAATCTCAAATTTCCCAACTTAACCTTTAACTACGCGCTACGGTGTACCTACTCAGTACACCAATGACAGCTAATCTGGAAAGCTCAACGTAGATGGCGCTTGTGTAGTTGGAGGTCACGTCAACTTACGTCACTTATTCAAATCAATCTATTTATAAGTAAATATTGCATATTTGTTGCGCTGTGTGAATTTAATTTGAGAAAATAAAATGCCTCAATGTTGTGCTGTGCCTTTGTGCTTATTGAGAACATCAGGATACAGGTTTCCCAAAGATATTCTGATGAGAAAAAAGTGGATTGTAGCAATAAGAAGGGATAAATATCTTCTGACAATAAATACACGTATCTGCAATAAACATTTTGTTGAAACAGATTACGTATTGCCCCTGGATTCGACTGTAAAAAATCGAATACTTCACTTAAAACTCAGATCAACATAAATATTTTTATTTTAGTCTGAGCTATAGAAATAAAATATTAAGACGATGATTAATATAGCTTACCCTTCGATAAGGACTTCCTTTTTTCCAGTAACTCTCGCATTCCAGCAAAAAGTATATCGAAAAAAAAATGGAAGAACTGAAACTTATTAATGAAAAGGCGCTTCAAGATATTAATCAATTACGAAATGAATTAAAGATCTTCAGCGAAAGAGTAAAAAAAATAGAAAGAGAGGGAAGAAGGAAAAATATTGTGATTCAAGGACTGCAGATTGACACCGATCAACGTAGAACAATTCATAGAAAAGGAAATGCGAGTAAAAGTAAACGTTAATGAAACAAGAAAGCTGGGAGACAATATATATTTGGTAGAGATGGATAGCAAGACAGAAAAGACCAAAGTAATGCAAAATAAGATGAAAACCAAGCAACTGAGAGAAAAATATACATAAACGATCATCTGACGAAGGACGGATAGGAAAATAATGACCAAAATAAGAAGAATTGTTAAGGAAGAGAAAATCAAAGGAAATAGCACAAAAACAGGACAACAAAGACTGACAATAAACAATGAATTATGGAAATGGAATAAAGAAAAGGAGCAGCTGGAAAGAAGAGAGCAAAAAACTAGAATTGAATGCAGTATTAGGAGACCCAACAAAGATGACCCGACAAAAAAAACGGAAACAAGAATCGAAAAATAATAAAGAGATAATGGCAATAAAGAAGAACTATTAAAATAGCGACGTGGAATATAAGAGGATCATTCAAGGAAGGAAAACTGAAGCATCTAATAAACGAAGCCAAAAAATATAAATTTGATCTTGTGGCAACAAGAGACTAAGAAACTGGGACAGGGCAGTTAGGAAATAGATGGCTATATAAACAGTGGATGCTGTTAAAGGGCTTCCCTTTTTCCAGTAACTCTCGCATTCCTTCTCCTTAATTCGTTTTTCACAGAACAAACAGTCCAAAATCCGTATTTTTCTGTCATAATTTATTATTTATTAAATCATAAACAAGAACACCATATACAAACTTCACGAATTGTCAAAACGTTGACCCCAACTATACTAGCGCCGCCAAGCGGGAGCAACGGCGTACATAGCTGCCATTGTACTAATTGGCCGCAATGTCTGATAAGCGCTGGTTATGGTAGGGGAGCCCAAGCGGGGATTTTTTCAGTTACTCGAGCGCGTCAGATTAACATATGGGAAGAAACCTGGTACCCTGCAGATGTACCTCTACCATATATTGGCTCTTAACACAGGGGACTTCGTTAAGGGGGGCCCGAAAAAAAATCTATCCTTAAAAAAACTCGAAATTGTCAGATTAAGATAAGGTAAGTTAAGTACATGCAATAGAGTGTTTATTTAAAAAATCTGACGATTTGAGCCGGACGTAAGGAAATGGGTGAGTCCTAAAGTTTCACAAGAAAAAAGCGAATATTTTGAGAAATTAATGACAGATCGAAAAACTAAAAAATATGTGCTCAATATTTTTTAAAAATCTATCGAATGATACCAAACACGACTTCCATTTCGGACGTCGTTGTCAAACTACAAAATATTAATAAATTAAACAAAACTGTTGTTGCTTAGTAAAAAATTCTTCTAATAATTTAATTTAATCTGACTCATTTATATCGGCAATTCAGACATATATTATACATTTTAAAGTAGGAGACTTTAAAATGATATTGCCTATATTTGTGAGTTGCGTTCCTGGGACGACTTTATTGAAAGATAGTTCATTCGATCACATGAAATCAACTTTAACTCAAGAACATCCGTCACAAAAAATCATAGCATGTGATCTGTCTTTAAAAAGACAACCACATGCAACAGTGACAGTAAAATTCTCGTGTTAGTGATTCTATAGTAAATCACGAGGAAAAACCAGGAAAAAATCTCGTGATACTATCCAGACATTGTAAGTATTTGGTCTTACATTTAGTTTACTCTCAAAATTAACATCAAATTCTGATTTTATATGTATGTTATTTTAAATTATAAATAATATTAATAATACATAAACATATAAATAATATTAAAATATAAAATATGTACTATCCTCGATATGTTATTGACTTACTAATCGTGGTATTTTCTTTCTATTGACTTCCTCTTTTAGTATGGGTATCCACATCCTACTGTATTCTACCGAAGAATTTATGACACAGTTGGCTTCATTTAGCATAATTAGAGCCGCTTCTTTGATTTTTCCCTTTTTATTATCTGTTTCTTTCATGACTATACTTGAATCTCTCTTTAATATAAGACTGATAATGAAATAAAATTGTTCGCAAGGCTATTCCAATAAGCAGGTTTGACTGTACCACAAGATTAAAACTTTTCTTTTGATATTATATTACTTGGTACATATTTATATAAAAATAGTATTATTTATCTTCGTACAATACAATAGCAACATTGTTACTAAACTCTATTAGTTGAATACTGTTCAGTTTAAATCATAAAAACCTTTATTTTCTTATCAAAGTTTAAATAATGTTTTTACTATAAAAAATAACATTTTGGCAATATAATTATATGGTAATAAACAGATATCGGTGTTTTTAAATCCATAATATAAATGAATTTGAATTCCGTTATAAGCGGAATTTACACGACATTGTAGAGATTTTAATGTAAGTAACTGAATTTTTTTAATGATTTTTTAAAGCATTTTAATGTAAGCAACTGTACCATGGTACATGGTACAGTGGATTTATGCAATAGGGTACCTAATGTAATATGTAGTATGTGTGGTGAGTAAATGTCTTGTTACTTAGCAAAGTCGATGTCATTGTTTTTGCAAAGAGACGCTAATTGTATCCGAACGTCTGCGGTCCCTCCGGTGAGTACCGATCCCACAAGGATAGAAACTATTTTCATTTATTAATTTTTATTAAATGAGAAATTCTCCACCTAGGTGAGTAACTGAGTTTTATGGGCCATTCCACGAACATACTACGCCTGTTTTAGATTACTTCGACAACGAATATTTTACTGTGCAACATAAGAAGTACGAAAGTAAATGGCGCTAATAATTATTCAAATAAACAACAATGTAATTTGCAATTTACTTTCGTTCTTCTTATTTTGCACAGTAAAATATTCGTTGTCGAAGTAATCCAAAACAGGCGTATGTTCGTGGAATAGGGTATAATAATGAAGCTATGTATGATGTTCAAAATATGTATGTATCAAAATAGTTGAAAATATATTTTTTTATTGTTTCTGATTTAGATGGGGCAATATAATATTGGGTTTAGAAGATATCTGAGTGCAGATGTACCAAGAGATTACAATATTTTTGTAGGAAAAATAAGAATGAGATTGAAAAGGGTTATAAGGACAAATAAGCAAACAGTTACTATTGATACAGAAAATATGTCAAATGACACCGTAAAACAAGATATAACTAGTGTATTAGAACAAAAAAGTAGAGTTGGCATCAAGCAAAGTGAAAAGTACCGAGGAAAACTGGACGAGAATTAAAGATATGTTAAAAACCGTTCAAGAAACAAACATAATTGTACCAAAAACAAAAAAAAACAAGGGTGGATGACACAAGAAATACTGTGACTCATGGACCAAAGAAAACAAGTCAGAAATAAAAATAAAAACGAATACAATAGGATTCATAATCAAGCAGAAGATGAGACTTGCGAAAACACAATTTCGTAGTAAAGAATGTAATGGAATTGAACACTATGTAAATAATATCATTAGTAAAGCTCGGATTTATAGGCAACAAAAATTGAAGAAAAAGGCGCCTATATAGGCAAAGATTTTTATTAAAAAAGGCAGGAATAATACCATTTAAGCAAAATATAGGCAATAAAGGAATATAACTTATTATTTATTGTACAAAGTGAATTAACGTAATATTAACTTAAGGCAGGTATATTTACACATCATAATCATAACATTAGTATAAATAAACTAGTAACTAAATAACTGTTAATTAATAATTAAACATTGTAACCACTTAAAATTTTATCATTAATAGAAACAACTAAATTTTTTTCAATATTTTCGGTCTTAAAACTATGTCTTCGATCACTTAAAATTAATTTGTACATTGAAAACGAACGTTCGACATCGACAGATGTAATTGGAGCATATTTCAGAGCGGATAATAAATCTGGCATAATTTGTAATTCCTCGGAAAATGTCCCATTCAAAACTTTAGCAATATTAGATAAAAACGAAAAACATTCCACATAACATTTTTCCACAGTATGTTTTCTCAATGTACTCTCGTCCGGTAAGGTTTTATTAAGATATTTTTCGAAAAAGCATTTAAAACTAGGGTTATTAACTTTATATAGAGGAATGTTGGATGCAATCATCATCTGGCATAAATCAAATTTAAATGCGTCTTCCTCCTTTTTTTTTAAATGCTTAAACTATCCCGCAGAGATATTTGGGCTAACTTAGAGCAATTTAATTTTTCCAAATTATGTTTATGAAGTGGGGTTCCACAATGCTGGTCAATAAAGTACTTTTTTCTACTTGAAATCTGAGAATTTAAAAAAAAATAATTAGAATTCTAAAACCGCTTTAGAATTTAGTTATGTTGTGGGACGAGAAAAAAAAAGAGAAAAAATAAAACTTACCGATTTGTCGCATGGTTTACAAAATGCTCCATCTCCTTCTAGAGAAAGTTCCGAATAAGGTGCGATCCATAGCCTTAATTTAGATGTCATCTTTTCACACAAATGTCTAAAACGTTTTAAAACGTGTTCTTTGCTTTTCGGTATACGCAACAAAACTAAACTAGGATATAGCAATTTGTGACTAAACTCTGATACAGTAACCGACTGTACAACTGATAATAAACTAATAAAGCTTAGGGATTTCCAAATAGTTAACCCTCAAGTCTCGATCAGGTACATTTTCCTAGAAATCTGTTATATAAACAAACCATTGATATTTTATTATTGACCCAAAATTTTATTATAGAATGCTTTAGTAATAGAATAATATCATGGGTTGTACCATGAGATTTTAAAAAAGGCACAAATAGGCGGAATTTACGAAAAAAGGCAAAAAGTGCAAAAAACAATTATAATAGGCAAAATAGGCAAAAAAAGGCATTTTGCCTATAATCCGAGCTTTAATCATTAGATATACATATACAGTAATGAGCGCGCTAATAACCGGTAAAATAACGCAAAAGATGGAAAACATAATACATTGTGAAATAAAAAGAGGTGAAACTAGTAGAGGTGGAAATTATCGATATAAACGTATAAATTAACATTTCATTATACAGGGTGTCCCGAAAAGATTGGTCATAAGTTATACCACACATTCTGGGGTCAAAAATAGTTCGATTGAACCTAACTTACCTTTGTACAAATGTGCTCATAAAAAAAGTTACAGCCCTTTGAAGTTACAAAATCAAAATCGATTTTTTTCAATATATCGAAAATTATTAGAGATTTTATATTGAAAATGGACATGTATCATTCATATGGCAGGAACATCATAAAACAAAATTATAATGAAGTTTGTCCACCCCATAAAAATTTTACAGGGGTTTTGTTCCCCAAACTTTTGTGTACGTTCCAATTAATTCATTATTGTGGTACCGTTAGTTAAACACAACGTTTTTAAAACTTTTTTGCCTCTTAGTATTTTTTCGATAAGCCAGTTTTTATCGAGATGCGGCTTCTTTTTTAATATATTTACATAAACATTTTATGGGGGTTTTGTTCCTTTAAGCCCCCCAAATGTTTGTGTACGTCCCAATTAAATTATTATTGTGGTACCATTAGTTAAACACAGTGTTTTTAAAACTTTTTTGCCTCTTAGTCTTTTTTTGACAACTCACCTTTTATCGAGATGTGGCTTCTTTTTCAAAATATGCCTAAAAATGTAAATTATAAATAAATTTTCAGATTATTAACAGGCCTCTCTAATCGTACTTAACCATATACAAATATGTGGTGGATTCGACAAATATTCAAAATATGTCGATAAGCACTGGCTTATCGAAAAAGTACGAAGAGGCAAAAAAGTTTTAAAAATATTGTGTTTAACTAATGGTGCCACAATAATAATTTAATTGGAACGTACACAAAAGTTTGGGAGGGGGGGGGGTTTAAAGAAACAAAACCCCCATAAAATTTTTATGGGGTGCACAAATTTCGTTTAAATTTTTTTTTTAAGATGTTGCTGCCATAAGAATGCCATATGTCCATTTTCAATAAAAAATCTCTAAGAGTTTTCGATACCTATATGAAAAAAAAAATCGATTTTCATTTTGTAACTTCAAAGGGCTGTAACTTTTTTTGTGTGCACTATTGTATATAGGTAAGTGAGGTTCAATCAACCTATTTTTGACCCCAGAATCTGTGGTATAATTTATGACCAATCTTTTCGGGACACCCTGTATAGTTTCCCACTTTTAGACGTCTGTGACAGGAGTATTTTATAATATTCTCCTGTCACAGTGAAAGTTGTCATACTCCTCCGATACGTCTGAAGGTGGGAAACTATGTAATGTAATGTTAATTTATACGTTTATAATTGTAGATATCTGTGACAGGAGTATTTTATAAAATTCTCCTGTCACAGTGAAGGTCGTCATACTCCTCCGATACGTCTAAAGGTGGGAAACTATGTAATGTAATGTTAATTTATACAAATAATGAATGGGTTGCATGTGTGAGTCCGTACTATTGTAGTAAAGAAAAGAGAGACGTGTCTCTTTTCTCTACTACAATTAATCTATACGTTTATATCGATAATTTCCACCTTTACTAGTTTCATCTCTTTTTACTTCATAATGTATTATGCTTTCCATCTTTTGCGTTATTATGCCGGTTATTAGCGCGCTCATCACTGTATACAGTATGGTGCAAATTGCCCATCACTGTATATCTACAGTATGGTCATCACTGGTGGTCATCAGTGGTTGAAGGAGACCATTATAGTTGAAAAATCTAAGAAAATTGTACGGAAAATCGACTGCCAATAATGTCAATAAAGTTACGAAAGCAAATATGGCAGCCAACGTGATATCTAACGATCGATAACGGTCACGGAACTAGAAGAAAATTTAGAAGATGTCCCTCTGAGTAATAAAATTTGACCATTCTCGATCCTTTTGTGAAATACGCCCGGTTATTGTAACTTGAGTAAAATCCGCGCAATGCGGATATGCTCATAAACTCACCTGAAGGACGCGATCGAATTATTGTGAACCAGTGGAATTCACAACGTTTATACAAAAAACACAATTAAAGCGCGAATAAATGGTGAATTTACAAAACCAGTTAGAGTACCCATACAATGATATGAGACAAGGTAATTCACTAAGCCAATTACTTAATGTCATTATGGACGAGGTAATAATAAAAGTGCGCAATATAAAAGGATATAAAATGGGGAATGCGGAAGTGAAAATACTATCTAATATAAACTAAAATCACAACAAAGATACACTATTAGAAATAAACAAACCAAGACACGTTGAATGTTAGGACAAGCACTCCCGCGAATCATGATTTACAATGTATATTTTTTGTAAATCATGATTGGGGATTTACAATGTATATGTTACAGTTCAAGTTGATTATCCAGTTGGAGTTCACTCCAACTAGTTGGAGTCAACTCTAACGGCTGGTTTCAGTAAAAGTTGATTATAAATATAAAATGAAGAATTATATTCAACATTTACTAGTAAAAGTAGACTCCAACTAGGAAAAGTATACTCTTCCCAATGCCATTTAGTAAAAGTTGATTCTGATTCACACAAATAGCCGATTCTAGAAATTAAATGTTACTGAGTATGTTCAAATTAGTCTAGGCTGTATCGTCGCCCCCGTTAGGTAAATTATTCCAGTTCGATTTTTTTGCACAAACTTACTCAAAAAGAGGTCCTTATAACGAATCCACAGGGTGTCAGATGGTACTGTGGTCGAAAAATTGTTTAAACAATTTTTTTAAACAAACTCATAAAAAAAATTCATTTACGACAACTTTTTTTACATCATTTGGGCCATTCGGAGCAAAAGAGGTCTTTTGTGATTTTTCTGTAAAATTTATTGTTCTCGAGTTATACGCGATTCAAAATTTGCAAAATACGAAAATGACCATTTTCAAGGCTTAATAACTCAGTTAAAAATTATTACTATGAAAGTCCGAAAGTCACCAAATAAAATTTTAACGACTCCCCTACAAGATACTGAAGAAATTTTTGTTATTATTTTATTACTAAGCGGTTACATATTTTTAATTATTAACAATGAGCGGTAGGAGCGTATTGACGCAGCTATAAATGTGAGTGCGAGTGAGATGCATCATTGCACCATTTTGACATTTAAAAATTCAAACTTCTGTCAAACCACAAAAGTGTCAAAACTTTTTTTGGAATTTATTGCTCACATGTCATTACCATGACAAGGCGAAAGTTCTTCTTCTTGTGGTGCTTTCTCCTTTAGTGGAGGTTAGCGACTACACTGGCAAATATGTCTCTGTCCAATGCGGCTCTAAACAAAGATGTTGAATCAAGGCCGGTCCAGTCTCTGATATTTCTAATTAATGAAATCTGGCGCCTACCGGGACCCCGTTTTCCTTAAATCTTACGCTGGATGATCAGTTGCGTGAGGCGGTACTTTTCGTTTCTCATTATGTGTCCCAGGTAGCTAACTTTTCTGACTTTAATGATTTTTAGCAGTTCCCTATCTGTACCTATTCTCCTCAGTACATATTCGTTGGTGGTGTGGGTTGTCCAAGGTATTTTCAAGGCTCTTCTATAAAGCCAGAGTTCAAAGGCGTCCAACTTGTTCATCAGTGTTGTGTTGTGTCCAGGCATCCGTTCCATACAAAAGTATTGACCACACATAGCAATGCAGAAAACGACATCTAAGGCTGATATTAATGCTACTGTTACAAAATAAGCTTTTCATTTTGATAAACCCCTGTCGGGCTACCTCTATTCTCGCTCTTGACTTCTTGTTTATAATGAAGTTGACTGTTGAACCAGCAACCAAGATATTTGTACTGGCTCACGTATTCACGCTGTTGGTGTTTCACATATTTATTGGAAGAGGTAAATTTTTGTTCCTTAATATTCTTATAACTTTGGTTCTCGCAGTATTGATCTTCATCCCCATTTTTTCACAACTCTCAGTAACCCTATCCAACAGTATCTGCAGACTATGGTCCGAATCAGTCATTAATACTGTGTCATCTGCATAGCGGATGTTATTTACTCTCTGACCGTTTATCCTGATTCCTTCTGAAGGGTACAATAAAGAGTTCGCAAATATTACCTCAGAGTAGACGTTAAAAGTATGGGTGATAGCACACAACCCTGTCTAACACCTCGTTGTATTTCAATTGGCCTTGACGTATTACCATTGGTCTTTATGATTGCTGTCTGATTCCAATAAATAGCCTCTATAATTTTAGAATAGGTAGAATTTCTATCAAGGTCTTGTGATTCACTCTATCGAACGCTTTCTTAAAATCTATGAAACAGATAAAAAGGTCTGCTTGCTGATCTTTGTATCTTTGTGCCAGAGTTTGAAGACAGAATATTGCTTCTCGTGTCCCCATACCTTTCCTGAAGCCAAATTGTTCTTGACCGGTGACCTCATCACATTTTTTATAATATATTCTGTTCTGTATGATACGCAAGAAAAGCTTCAGAATGTTATTTAATATACTTACTTATAAGGCGGAAGTCCTGGCATAATTTGGCGTTCTTCTTTTTAGGCAGTGGTATGAAGACTGATCCAAGCCATATTTTAGGGATAGTCCCTGTATTGTAAACATTATTAAATAGTCCACGAAAAAGGTCTAAGTTTTCCTCGTTGATTAACTTCAATAGCTCAGCTGGTATTTTATCTTTTCCTACAGATTTGTTGTTTTTTAGTTGACGTTTTCCAGTTCGGACTTCAGTATTGGAAGACCTTCGTCGTTTTCGGTATTTAATGTAGGAGGTTCTCTGATGTCATAGAAGAGTTCCTTTATATAGTCTTCCCACATGTTTATTTGTTCTTCAGGGATTGGAATCAGTTTGCCTTCTGCGTTGATTAGATTATTTGGTCCTTGTGAGTATGTCGTGCCTGTGAATTCCTTGAGTTTCTTATACAGATGGAAGTCATCATATTTTTATACAAGTTTTCGATTTCTTCACATTGTTCTGTCATCCATTTTTGTTTTGCAATTTTTATTTTTTGTTTAATGGTTCTATTTAATGCTTTGTACATTGCTTTGTGCTGTTTGCATTTTCTTCTTTCATCCATTAAATCCAATATTTCCTCTGTCATCCATCTTTGCTTCCGTGGTCGCTGTTTTGTGAGCATTTCAGTTGCCGTTGCAAGGGCGTGTCTGATTTCCTCCCGAAGGCGAAAGTTAAGGATATTTAATTCTATGAAAGGGTGCTAAAAAACAGTGCGAAAAAGTAAAACCCATTTAAAATACATTGGGACTTCAGACACACTTTAAAATCTTCATGTACTGCTATCTATATTTACAATTTTCACACAATAAAACCTTTACATAATATGAGATAGAGTAGATAAAAATTATTTTTGTGAATTTGGTTAACAAAAATTGGTTAAACAATTTTTCGACCGCGGTACCGCGTGACACCCTGTGTATTTGTTATAAGGATTGTTATACGGATGTATTTCTTTGAGTAAGTTTGTGCAAAAAATCGAATCAGAATAATTTACCTAACGGGGGCGACGTTACAGACTATACTAATAAGTAGTAGTTGAAACGGTCAAAACAAAGAAACGCACACTTATTAAAAATGCACTTGAGATTCTCGTACAATCAACATTTACTGAATCGATCCAGGAAGAGTCAACTCCAACTAGTAAAAGTTGATTTAAATTTTTAAAATCAACTTTTACTGCTCGTTTCAGTTGGAGTTGACTCCAACTAGTTGGAGTCAACTCTAACTGAGAATCAACTTGAACTGTAACATATATACATTGTAAATTATGATTTCCGAGTTGTTCTCCTCGTAACATTCAATGTGTCTTCGTTTGTTTATTTCTAGTGCATCTTTACTGTGATTTTAGTATAGACGAGGCTATATGGCTATATGGGTAGCGGAGAAAGAAGACGATCTTTAAAAGCTCTTACTTTATTTTAACAAACAATTAATGCATTTTGATGATCTCCGCATAGATATCTTCAGCTCAAGCAACGTAGAAAATGAAATGACTCGCCAAGTTAATAACGATGCAGAATGACTAAATGACATATAAAAAAATATAGTACAGAAGACAACAATACGGTAGGAAGAATAACGGATAAAACTTTTTATGATAAGGAAAATATTAGAAGACTGAAAAATTGATTGGGTTAATACATGCGTACAAAAAAACGTAAGTATAGGTAACGAACGTAATAAAGGAATGACGCAATACAGAATAGTAAGAATATACAGTCCGTACAATATACATACGGTTGCATAGCGTTATCCGCTGTGTCTAGGTACACTCTAACGTATACGCAAATAAAAAAGTTAGGTACACGCGAATTAAACTTCATCAAGCCAGTGACGTCATTATTTAGCGTGCGCAGTGACTTTATATTTTGGTACACGCTATTTTGATATGTTTAGCGTTTGTCGTTTGTTTGATAGAAAATATTTTTATTAAGGGAAGGGGAAGGGAAGCAAAACTATTCAGATGTTTCAAACTTAATTGTAATACACAATATGTATATAAAAGTATATAGGGTGAGGCAGATAAAGGGCCTATTAGAAATATCTCGAGAACTAAAGGAAACTGAATTATGAAAATTGGAATAAGGGGGTTTTGAAGCCTGATCTATTTAATGAAAATAATTTCATCGATTTAGTACTTCCGGTTATACCAGAAGTTGCTTATAACTTCGTTTTTTTAAATGGGACACCCTATATATTTTTACATTTTTGGATTCTCCTCGATTTCTTCTTTCTTAAAATATAAGGTTTTACAACATTATACAGGGTAGGTTAAAAGATAATTACGTTTTCTTATTAATTTCGTAGCAATATTCACACCCTGTAGGATTGTAGTAGTTTGACATAATAAACTCTATTTATGTTCAAAGGATTTTTAATATAGTCTACTTTTGTTAACAATTATTAGTGTAGCTAAATTTTTAATTTTAGTATACAGGGTGGGTCGAAATTCGAAATGAGTATTTTCTGAGTTTTCTTAAATGGAACACCCTATATTTTGGTATTGTAATGAAATGATATTCCATGGTATTTTTTTTACTTCTTAAGCATTCCCTATACCTAACTGCTTTAATTTGCGCTTAATTGTTAATCGCACCAACAATCTTAACTTCGATGGTATTTTGATAGTTCAACCATTATTGACAATTTTAAGTATAAGTCTAGATTAATATGTATTTATTTCCAATAAATTATTTGTTATTGAATATTTTCACGGCCATCCTAATACAATGTCACCTATTTTGTGTTGCAATTAATGTTTGACTTGAATCATCAATAACTCACGAATTAAAGCAGTTAGGTATAGGGAATGCTTAATAAATTAAAAAGTACCAAAAAATAACATTTCATTACAATACTAAAATACAGGGTGTTCCATTTAAGAAAACTCAGAAAATACTCAGTCCGAGTTTCGGCCAACCCTGTATACTAAAATGAAAAATTTAACTATACTAATAACTCTTGACAATAGTAGACTATATTAAAAATCATTTGAACATTAATAGAGTTTATTATGTCAAACTACTACAATCCTACAGGATGTGAATATTGCTACGAAATTAATAAGAAAACGTAATTATCTTTTAACCTACCCTGTATAATATTACAAAAACTTATATTTTAAGAAAGAAGAAATCGAGGAGAATCCAAAAATTTAAAAATATATAGGGTGTCCTATTTAAAAATACGAAGTTACAATCAACTTCCGGTATAACCGGAAGTAGCAAAGAGACCAAAATATTTTCATTAAATAGTTTATACCTCAAAACCGTTGTATACCAATTTTCATTATTCTGATGGCTTTAGTTCTCGAGATATTTCTAATAGGCCCTTTATCTGCCTTACCCTGTATATTCAGGTTAGGAAAATAAATATTAGTTAACATATTCATGATATATACAAAACACTGTTAAAATAATTTTTATAAGTGAGTTAATTATACCAGTTTATATTGGTGTTTATTTTTGCTGTGGTGTTTATTTTTATTTATACAGGGATTTGAACTTGTTACGATTTTCATAGAAAATGGGTTATAACTTTGTAAATACCCTGTATAACATAATAAACCTTTATATTTTTGTGATATGGAAGTTTAAAAGATTTCGAACATAAAATAAAATATAAGGTGTTCCATTTAAAAAACATAAGTTTAGTCTGCCACTATATTATCGAACGCCCTGTAACATTCTAACTAATTTTATTAATTTTGTAATATGAAGCTCAAAGTTTGCTAAAATTTTTGTTACTAACTTTTATTGCTATCTATTACTATAGCGGATCTACTGAGCTTTAACACACTAATCAATCGCCCCGTATATTTTATCTTATTACTTCTGCTACCCTTAATCACGAATTTTTGTCTCATCTTTTTCATACTGTTTTAGAATGTTGTTAAACTCATTAAAAGAACTAAATAATTGTCCACAATCCATAGTTAATTAAAAAAAACACTAAACAAGTAAAAAATAAGGAAACTCTTTACAAATCAATATTAAAGTGTAAACATAACGCGATTAGACAAATTCTAACCACACTCTTACTCGCGATATTACTTATCTGACACTCGCGATACTTACAGATACTTAATACCACAGCATACACGCGGCTCAAATTAGCGTGTACCAAAAAACCCAGTCATAGTACACGCTAAATAATGACGTCACTGACTTAATGACGTTTAAGCGTGTACCTAACTTTTTTATTTGCGTACACGTTAGCGTGTACCTAGACACAGCGGTCATTATCACGCCAGAGATCCAAGTTGACATTGTTGTCCAATTACAAAAAATTCTTGAATTCATTTTAAATCAAATATATCACATAATTATTGCGAAGTGGATTATACAACAAAATAAAGTAATATTTAATGTAAATAAATAAAAACATTAGAAATAGAAAACAAGAATTAAGTTATAATCTTAAGTTAAAGTAAATAATAAAAACAATAAATAAATATGTAATACAAATACTTATAATAAAGAATAAAAACAAATCTGAAATGTCAATATCGCAACTGGCAAATAAATGCTATAAATTTATGCCAAAATGTCACCTTTGTTCGATCGCAGTTAGAGTATAATCCCAACACGTGTGCTTTATAAAAACGCTTATACAAATTAAATGAAACAAGTTAGGATATTAATTGTTTCTTTAAATTTACATTAATAGATTACGCATTACTTCAAAATATAATGCAAGGAAAAATAGAAGGAAAACGGAATCCAGGCCGTAGAAGAATGTCATGGATGCGGAATTTGAGAGTGGTTTGGCTGCACCACTAATGAACTTTTTAGGTCAGCTGTAAACAAAGTCAGGGTAGCCTTGATGATTTCCAATCTCCGATAGGAGTGGCACAAGAAGAAGAAGACATTAATAGAAATCTTCCAATATTATTTCTATGCGTATATAATCAAATATGTCTAGTGGCTGTAATTCCAGTGTACTCAGCTAAATGATTCTAAAATGGAACACATCTACGACTTAAATATTTCGTGTTGGTATCATGTGACGTCACGTGCTATTACGCGGATGACGTGCAACAGTATCTATATTGTACGGACTGTACCAAGTTTAGCCATCAACAAACGATTGAAGGTAACAAAAATCTTAAAGTTCTAAGGAGAAGATTAACAAATGACAAAAAAGAAATAACAAAATTAAAGGATAAAAATGGAAATACCACCAACAGAAACGAATTACTAAGGGAGTACAAGGCAACTAACAGAAAAGTAAAAACATTCAGGAAAAAGATGATTAGTCAATCAAGGACCGGAATAATTGATGCCTGATACATCAACAGACTAAGTAAGGAAGTCACTAAAGAAAATGAAAAGAAATAAAGCTCCGGGAGAAAATAATATCGCTATAGAAGCCGCAAAAATTGGAGTAAACATACCTATAAAGAATAAAAAGAAATTATTCAACTTATATCTGCACCAAACTGAAACACATACAAGATGGCACAGTACACTTACCATATTATTACATAGAAATGGTAATCTAACAGATCTCAAGAATTACCGACCCATAAGCCTGTTATATATTGGAACAAGGACCAACTCCACAGGTGATTACTTAAAAGATTTTGATTAGTGATACAACTAATAAAAATCAGAATAGAAAAGGCTAGAGCAAATTTTAATAAAATAAGAAAAGTGTTTTGCACAAGAGATTTGAAGTCGGAGCTAAGAGCTAGGTTGGCTAGGTGCTACGTTTTCCCGACTTTGTTTTATGCAATGGAAGCTTGGACGTTGAATGCGGAATCAATGAAAAAAACTAGAATCATTCGAGCTGAGAGTGTACAGAAGAATTCTGAAAATATCGTAGACAGAACACGTCACAAACAAAGAGGTTCCGAGAAAGATGAATAAAGAAATGGCAATCTTAAATACCATCAAAACAAGAGAATTAGAATACCTCGGACATATTACACTTGGAGAGAGATACAACTTGCTCCAATTGATTATACAGGAAAGATTCAAGGAAAAAGAAGCATAGGGAGACGCAGAATATCGTGGCTGCGCAACCTGAGAGAATGGTACATCAAATGAACTTTCAAAGCAGCTGTCTCTAAAGTCCGAATAGCTATGATGATTGCCGACCCCGTCGCGGAGATGGTACTTAAAGAAGAAGAAGCCTGTTAAACCATCTCTGAAAGTTATTTACAAGAATAATAATAAACATACTGGAAACAAAATTAGATTTATAACAACGTAGAGAACAGGCAGATTGTAGGAAAAACTGTCACTAACGACCACCTTCACTGCATAAAAGGGATTATAGACAAATCTATCGATACGAATACAACCGACCATTGGTCCTGGTATTCGTAGACTTTCGCAAAGCATTCGACACGACAAAAATTCACAGCGTAATGGAAGCGTTGTAAGAAAGTCATTATAGATTATCGATACTCCAAACTGATCGCGAACATATACAATAATGACCATGACTGTAAGGCTACACAAAGATAAAAAATGTATAAAAATCAAAAGAGGAACCAGACAGGGTTATCTCATCTTCTAAACTTCAATCAAAAGATGGTTTTCAAAAAAAGATTATGTAAGAATTGTGTTATGACCAAATTTTTAAATTACATACTATCAAAATATCATCGTATGTCTAACAGCGAATTTTAATTTCATTATTTCCCATTCTGTATCCCCTTCCTTTATTGACGCTCTTTAATCCCCTTGTCTTATTCGCTTGCAAAAAAATCTTTTCAAGAATGTCAAATAAAAAATAAACGATATTGCATGGTAAACCATTTTACTGATTTACCACCGGCTCTACCACTTTCAATCTTTTCTTGCCTCATTTTTTGCGTATGTTCTCAAGCTTCTGAATGTTTTGTACACTTCTTTTATTGTAGGAAATATTTCCGGCAGGGTCGATTCTCACTATACCTCCCGTTTACTTTCAATAAGCATGGTATTCCGTTTCCATAAAATATTATTAAATACAAATCATATACGCTGTGAGCTCGTACGTAGAGGGGATATTTACAAATTCGCGAGCGCCAGTAGTGGCAAGTCTGTAAACGTTTACCGGAAATTTGACATAAATGTCAAAGTGATTAATTTAAAATTAAAAGTAAAAACATTAATTATAAAAAATATTAGTTGGTCAAAGCTGTGGTATATATTTTTACCTTAAATATACTTACGTTTTAAATACTGAATTTATGTTTTTTATAATGTTCCGTAATATCGTTGATTGAAATAAACGGTAATCTTAGCGCCATCTACACGATAATTGTGAATGTATCCGAAGTAAGAAATTCATATTTTATCAATAGAACGTCAAAATGATTAGCAAAATCTTAAAAAAATCGAGTACAAATTTAATTAATTTTTTGCGTTGTAAATATTAAGCGATAACAATTAAATAATAAATTTAAATATTACCGGTGAAAGTTGAATTAGTAATCCGCCAGGAGCGCCACCAGCGAAGCTCAGAGCCTATAGTATATGCCCACTTTCCGTTACGTTTACCTACCATTCCCGAATCTTTGCGTTCAATATCGGCCACGTATTTTTCGGCGACGTCTCGGATACCCTATGGATAATGTGAATATTGCTATTACCTCGCGGTTCAGTCACGTATTTTTTTCTACGACAAGGTGTGACTTGTCGGGTAGAGTATGGATTAGGGGAATACATAGCGGTTATGGATAGGGGGAATACATGGTGAGAAAAATTTGGACAATAAAAAATTTATAGAACTTGTCTGACATGACTTTTTAATTTTGAAAATAAAAAATACAGTGATAATACATTTAAAGACGGCAATATTTTGGGCGGCTGTTGCCAAGGAATTAAAATATTTTCTTCATCCAATATCTTCTTAAGCAATTCCGCTGGTTCATCGGCGGATTTATAACCTCTACGGAATATTGTCACTCCATTTTTGCTTGTTCAGCCGATACTTCTATCGATTGGTGATTTATTGTTTGCTATTTTGACCACACGTGTCTCTCTATTCTGCTATGTGGTTGTTCCATTCTTTTTCTTCTATTTAGTGTCCATTCGTTTATACATCCTGGGATATATGTATAGTCCTGAACATTTCAGGGACTACCTTCTTCGCTTTCCGGTGACACAATTATAATATGTCTGCTTGTTCCAACTGCGTCGCTTCACTAAAAACAAAGTTAGAGAACTATACGTTCTTCCAAGTTGTGCGTTACCTTTTTCGCTTTCTGGTGACACAATAATTATAATATATCTGCTTGTTCCAACCCATTGCTTCACCAGAAACGAAGTTAGAAAACTATAGGTTCTTCCAAGTTGTGCGTTACCTTTTTTGCATCCCGGTGACGCAATTATAATATATCTGCTTGTTGCAACTCCGTTGCTTCACCAGAAGCGAAGTTAGAAAACTATAGGCTCCTCCAAGTTGTGCGTTACCTTTCTTGCTTTCTGGTGATACAATTACAATATATCTGCTTGTTTAAACTGCGTTGCTTCACCAGAAACGAAGTTAGAAAACTATAGCTTTTTCCAAGTTGTGCGTTACCTTTTTCGCTTTCCGATGACCCAATTATAATATATTTGCTTGTTCCAACTCCGTTGCTTCACCACAAGTGAAGTTAGAAAACTATAGGCTCCTCCAAGTTGTGCGTTACCTTTTTCGCTTTTTGGTGACCCAATTTTAAAATATCTGCTTGTTCCAACTCAGTTGCTTCACCACAAGCGAAGTTATAAAACTATAGGCTCCTCCAAGTTGTGCGTTACCTTTTTCTCTTTCCGGTGACACAATTATAATATAACTGTTCAAACTCCGTTGCTTCACCACAAGCGAAGTTAGAAAACTATAGGCTCTTCCAAGTTGTGCGTTACCTTTTTCTCTTTCCGGTGACACAATTATAATATATCTGCTTGTTCAAACTCCGTTGCTTCACCACAAGCGAAGTTAGAAAACTATAGGCTCCTCCAAGTTGTGCGTTACCTTTTTCGCTTTTTGGTGACCCAATTATAATATATCTGCTTGTTCCAACTCAGTTGCTTCACCACCACTTCCAACGAAGTTAGAAAACTATAGCTTTTTCCAAGTTGTGCGTTACCTTTTTCGCTTTCCGATGACCCAATTATAATATATTTGCTTGTTCCAACTCCGTTGCTTCACCACAAGTGAAGTTAGAAAACTATAGGCTCCTCCAAGTTGTGCGTTACCTTTTTCGCTTTTTGGTGACCCAATTTTAAAATATCTGCTTGTTCCAACTCAGTTGCTTCACCACAAGCGAAGTTAGAAAACTATAGGCTCCTCCAAGTTGTGCGTTACCTTTTTCTCTTTCCGGTGACACAATTATAATATAACTGCTTGTTCAAACTCCGTTGCTTCACCACAAGCGAAGTTAGAAAACTATAGGCTCTTCCAAGTTGTGCGTTACCTTTTTCTCTTTCCGGTGACACAATTATAATATATCTGCTTGTTCAAACTCCGTTGCTTCACCACAAGCGAAGTTAGAAAACTATAGGCTCCTCCAAGTTGTGCGTTACCTTTTTCGCTTTTTGGTGACCCAATTATAATATATCTGCTTGTTCCAACTCAGTTGCTTCACCACAAGCGAAGTTAGAAAACTATAGGCTCCTTTAAGTTGTGCGTTAGCTTTTTCGCTTTCTGGTGACCCAATTATAATATATCTGCTTGTTCCAACTCCGTTGCTGCACCACAAGCGAAGTAAGAAAACTATAGGCTCCTCCAAGTTGTGCGTTACCTTTTTCGCTTTCTGATGACTCAATTATAATATATCTACTTGTAAGCCAAGCCGCACACCAAAGAAACATGAAACGAAAAACATGAAACATGAAACGAAAAACATGTTTCATGAAAAGAAAACACTGCTAAAAAAATCTCAAAGTCCGCCTACTAATAAAACGAGTGTGATTCATGCTCATGACACATTTTTATTTTCGGAGAGTCTCATAAATGGCCGGATATATATTTGTTTATCAGTGGTTTATTTCCATGAAACGTAATTTACGTTTCATGTTTCTTTGATGTGCGGCCGGGCTTACAACTGCGTTGCTTCACCAGAAACGAAGATAGAAATCTATAGGTTCTTCCAAGTTGTGCGTTACCTTTTTCGCTTTCCGGTGACACAATTATAATATATTATCTGCTCGTTCCAACTGCGTTGCTTCACCAGAAACAAAGTTAAATTTTTATTTTATGAATGTTTTTTTATATTGATAACGATTTCCGAAGTGAAAGTCGAAACGTCAAGTAAACTTGATTTCAAACTCGAATTGTGGCTTATGCCCAAATAAAATAGTAAATCTTATTTTGTATTTCTCACGCCGCGGCGCGCCGGTAAGAAAACAAATGTAAAATAACCTTTTTTTACATTGCTCCGCATGTATATTTTACATTTCTATTATTAAATTTTCTTCAGACCACATATATTTCATCAAGCCGGAAAAAACACGTGTATTCGAATAAAAAATTTAGGGTAAAATGTTAACAAACTGGTACAAAATGTGTGTGGGGAAAGTAAACGCGACGTCTAGTGAGAATGGTGGTTAAATTAATGGAAGGTGTATGGAACGTGTATTGGAAGTAAACGGAACGTATAGTGAGAATAGAATTTTAATGGGAGGTGTATGGAATGGTTATAGAAAGTAAACGGGAGGTATAGTGGGAATCGACCCTAGTTGCAGCCGCATATTGAAGTAAAAATATAGCTTCATTTAGACGCACTTTTAGATTTGTGAGTCCAAATGTGTATTTACCTCTTACGATTGACTACAAGTGTTTTTCAGATTTTATTAGAGTGATAAAGTCACAGTTTACTATGAACATAAAATTTTAGTTGTCACGACATATTAGATAAGCCAAAAAAAATTTTTATTATGTGTTTGTAAACAAACACTGTTTAAAAACAGGTAATAGCTGAGGTGTGGTTTTTATATATTTTTCTCATTTAATCAATTAAAATCAACTATTTTCAATGGGAAATAAGCCAGAATTTTAACAAAAAAAAAAAATGATTTTATTAACGTTTCGACGCCCAAGTCGGGTGTCGTTGTCAAAATACAAAATAATACTAAATTAAACAAAAATTTTGTTGCTTAGTAAAAAATTCTTTTAATAATTTATTTATTCTGACTCATTTATATCGGCAATTCAGACATGTATTATACATTTTAAAGTAGAAGACTTTAAAATGATATTGCCAATATTGATGAGTTGCGTTCCTGGGACGACTTTACTAAAAGATAGTTCATTTGATTATATGAAATCAACCCAACTCAAGAATATCCACCTCAAGAATATTTTACTGCCACCGTTGCATTTGGTTGTCTTTTTAAAGACAGATCACATGCTATGATTTTTGTGGGACGGTACACACTAGCCTGTAAAGATAGGGACGGCTCTATAATTAGTGACAAGGAACAGATACTAAACAGATGGGCGCAACATTTTGAAAAACCGCTTAGTGGCAATTATGAAGATGGCGAGATGGAGGATCCCATGCTTCAAATTAATGAAGATGATCGGCAGCCACTCCCCACCAAAGAAGAAATTAGAGAAGCCATCTTAACACTTAAAAATAACAAAGCCCCCGGTTCGGATAATCTCCCTGCTGAACTATTTAAAATCGGCGGCGACACCCTCTTGAAACACATGCATAAACTGATAACTGCAATTTGGCAACAGAAAGAAACACCCACAGACTGGAAGTTGGGTGCGGCGCACATGGATTCGCTCCCAACCCCTATAAAACCACTTTTATTGTACACGAGTTGGCTCCGAAACTCATACCCGAAAGTTAAGTTATGACCTAAGGGTTAGGTCTTCCTACCTGAACCCGGGAGCGAATCCATGTGCAGCCGTTGGGTGTACTGTGTCCTCTACACAAAAAGGGAGACATGCTGGTGTGTGATATATAGAGGCATCACTCTACTCAATATGGCATATAAAGTGTTGTCCAACGTATTGTATAAAAGACTTCTCCCCTACGCTGAAGAAATAGGAGGATATCAGTGCGGTTTCCGTACTAATAAATCAACAACGGACCAGATATTTACAGTAAGGCAGATCCTTGAAAAACCCTACAGTTCGGCGTCGACACCCACCACATATTCGTGGACTTCAAAGCCGCATACGGCTCAGTTAATAGAGGTAAACTTCTACTTGCTATGGTAAAATTTAAAACACCGCTTCATCTTGTCCAATTAACTGAACTTACGCTCACAGGAGCAGAGTGCGTGGTAAAGATCCAGAACGATTTCTCAAGACCCTTCCATTGCAAAAATGGAGTAAGAGAGGGTGATGGACTATCGTGTCTCTTATTTAACCTGGCATTAGAAAAAATAATTCGAGAGTCCCAAATTAATACGAATGGTACTCTCTTTAACAAATCAGTACAAATTGTCGGATACGCAGATGACATAGACATCATAGGTAGATCTAAAGAATCTCTGACTGAAGCATTTCGGTCGTTAAGAGCATCTGCACAGAGAATGGGGCTAAATATAAATGTTCATAAGACCAAATATATGTGTTGCACTAGGTCGACACTTACAAGAATAATAATTGACGACCTAGAACTGGAAGGTGTCGACACCTTCATATACCTAGGCTCGCTGCTAACTAAAGATAACAATGTCAGTAAAGAAATTAAAAGAAGAATAGTGCTCGCCAATAAGTGCTACTATGGCTTAAGAAGACAGATGGCCTCAAAAATACCTAGAAAAATTAAATTGACTGTCTACAAAACACTAATAAGACCAGTGCTAAAATACGGCTCAGAAACTTGGTCACTTACTCAGAATGACCATGAACTAATCAAACGTTTCGAGCTTAAAATTCTAAGACGAATATAAGGTGGCATAAAGAGCAAGGTTTGTGGCGCAGGCGTTACAACTTTGAGTTGTATAGAAATTTTGGAGAACCTGACGTTGTACAACTCATTAAGGTAGCACGCCTTAGATGGATAGGTTATGTAATCAGGCGAGAGGAAGATGCCATAGTCAGAAAAGTTTTTGACCGAAGAGGGCCGATAAGACAACGACCAAGAGGAAGGCCGAGACTTAGGTACCAAGACAACATAGAAACTGATTTAAAATCTATTGGAATTAGAGCATGGAGAAGAGTTGCCAGAGACAGAAGCAAATGGAGGATTGTTCTAAAGGATGCTTTGGCTCATAAAGAGCTGTAACGCCACTGATGATGATGAATAGCTGAGGTGTGGTTTTTATATATTTTGCTCATTTAATTAATTAAAATCAACTATTTTCAATGGGAAATAAGCCACAATTTTACCAGAAAAAATGATTTCATTAACGTTTCGACGCACAAGTCGGGTGTCGTTGTCAAAATACAAAATAATACTAAATTAAACAAGAATGTTGTTGCTTAGTAAAAAATTCTTCTAATAATTTATTTAATCTGACTCATTTATATCGGCAATTCAGACATGTATTATACATTTTAAACTAGAAGACTTTAAAATGATATTGCCAATATTGATGAGTTGCGTTCCTGGGACGACTTTACTAAAAGATAGTTCATTTGATTACATGAAATCAACCCAACTCAAGAATATCCACCTCAAGAATATTTTACTGCCACCGTTGCATTTGGTTGTCTTTTTAAACACAGATCACATGCTATGATTTTTGTGGCGGGTATTCTTGAGTTGGGTTGATTTCATGTAATCAAATGAACTATTTTTTAGTAAAGTCGTCCCAGGAACGCAACTCATCAATATTGGCAATATCATTTTAAAGTCTTCTACTTTAAAATGTATAATACATGTCTGAATTGCCGATATAAATGAGTCAGATTAAATAAATTATTAGAAGAATTTTTTACTATGCACCAACATTTTTGTTTAATTTAGTATTATTTTGTATTTTGACAACGACACCCGACTTGTGCATCGAAACGTTAATAATAGCAGATTATACCACGAGTCAATAATGATGGCTATTATTCCCGAGGAATATTTACGAACCGAGCCGCGTTAGCGGCGAGGGAGTAACATTCCGAGGGAATTAGAGCCATTATTGCGAGTAGTATACTCTACTTTATCTACGACAAATTAATTAATTTAAGATTTTTAATGAACAACTTTATTTGTTAAAAACATTAAAATTAGTAATAGTACAATTAATAAACTGAATTGGTTGAGAATCATCATTAACTTTAGTAGTTTTTAATACAAATATTTGGGATCTCGATTGCTGTAGAACAAGAAGATGGTACATTACTGTTTATCTCTTTAGCGATAGTATCTGCTGTAGTCCAGATCAACGTCATGGTTTATTCTCAACATAGATTTAATCATTGAATAGAATGACCATAATGAAGACGGTTTATATTTTGCACTTAATTCAGCGAAATAGGCCAGCAGAACATTTTCGGAAAATGATTTCGCGTTGTTTCGAACACGCCGTTCGTTGAAGGTTGCGTACGTTTTATTATAAATGGATTTCGATGTTTCAGGTATTAAGGTAGATGCTGTTGCTGTAGCTAGTTCTACAATTTCTGGTGGTGTACAATTAAAAGATTCTTCATTTTCGTCCATCTCAACACAAACTGTCAAATATACTATTCGTTTGACAGTGACACTTTTTGAGGTTGATTATTTTGTTTCCGTGGTGAATTTTGTGATTGTTGTGCCAGAGGGATTAATAGCTATTAATCCCGCATTATTAATCCCTAAGGGATTATTATATGGCATTATATTGCAAACACCACAAGTATAATACATATATTATGTATCAGTCGTAGATAAAATCATTTTTTTTTGGTAAAATTGTGGCTTATTTCCCATTGAAAATATGTAGTTGATTATAAAATGCCACAAGGAAATAGCTTCAGAACATAATTAATTAAAGTGTAACACTAAACTTTATATCGCTCTTTTATACTGGCTTTCGTGTTTTATTCGAGGAAAACTCTTTTTGCATATTCAGTATTATACAGGGTGTCCCGAAAAGATTGGTGATAAATTATACCACAGATTCTGGGGTCAAGAATAGGTTGATTGAACCTCACTTACCTATACTTGATTTACAATCAAGATAAATAAACAAACCAAGATACATTGAATGTTACGAGGAGCACTCCCAAAACATGATTTACAATTATATACATTGTATAAATCCCAAATCATGATTTACAATGTTCATGCATTGTAAATCATGATTCGGAAGTGCTTCTCGTAAGATTCAAATGTCTTAGTTTGTTTATTTCTAGTGCATCTTGATTGTAAATCAAGTTTTAAGTTTATATATAATAGTGCACACAAAAAAGTTACAGCCCTTTGAAGTTACAAAATGAAAATCGATTTTTTTCATATATAGAAAACTATTAGAGATTTTTTATTGAAAATAGACATGTGGCATTCTTATGGCAAAAACATCTTAAAAAAAAAACAGTGAAATTTGTACACCCCATAAAAATTTTATGGGGTTTTGTTCTCTTAAAGCCCCCCAAACTTTTGTGTACGTTCCAATTAAATTATTATTGTGGTACCATTAGTTAAACACAATATTTTTAAAACTTTTTTGGTACACAGTATTTTTTCGATAAGCCAGTTTTTATCGAGATGCGGCTTCTTTTTTAATATGTTTACATAAAAATTTTATGGGGGTTTCGTTCTTTTAGGCCCCCAAATGTTTGTGTACCATTAGTTAAATACAGTGTTTTTAAAACTTTTGTGCATCTTAGAATTTTTTAAATAAGGCACCTTTTATCGAGATGTGGCTTCTTGTTTAATATGGTTCAAAATATACTTAAAATATGTAAATTATAAATAAATTATCATATTATTACCAGGTCTCTATAATAATCGTACCATATACAAATAGTATGTGGTGGATTTGACAAATATTCAAAATATCTCGATAAAAACTGGCTTTTCGAGAAAGTACTAAGAGGCAAAAAAGTGTTAAAAACATTGTGTTTAACTAATAATACTACAATAATAATTTAATAGGAATGGACTGTGTCCATTAATGAAAACATTTTGCGCTTCTACTACAAGGTGACAAACCTCGGTCGAGAAACAATCGGCTACCGACAACAGCTGTATGCCGAATTTTGCAGGACGTACTTAGATATTCAAGTATCTAAGCAACGAGTATCAGAATACCGGGTAATTCAAAGAAACAACCTTATCCCAGAGACCAGACGCAATGCCATCAGAAGCGAAGTCGAACGGGAGATTCATATCCAGGGGCTAATTTTAGATCAAGTCCCTAATGAGGTCGGTGATGAGCAGATTCCTGAGCTTCCTATTCCAGAAACTCAACGTGATGATGCACAGCAGGAAAACAACGAGTTGCGTGATAGTCTAGCAAACGAAATGGCTCGTGCCGTACAAGAGTTTAATGGAACAAACCCACTTAGCAGACCACGGCTACCACGAATAAACTCTTGTAAGAAACTAGGTGTGCTGTTACAAATTGTGAACACTGAAGTCCTACCCAATTATGTCGTAGAAGCTCACACGTTAGAATATTTGCATATGCTAATCTACTGTACAACAACAACAATTGCTAATGTAATGGGCGTTAAGATCAGAACATGACGGGGTACAATTAACGAAAGAACTGGTAACAGAATTGAACCCGGGGAAAAAAGACTACACGGAAAGATTGACTTACTACGTAGGGATATTGGTATAGTCACAGAATACATACGAGGTGTAACAAGTAGAAAAGTCATCAGGAGGACTGAAGAAATAATGATGAGTACCGCAAGACACTCAAGATATGATCCAGAAAACAACACAGTCCATCAGTGTCTGGATACATTAAAACAAAAACTCTCAGTTTATTCAGGACGCCTAAGGAGGTACAAAGTTAGTAACAACCGCAAAAGCGACAATGGTCTTTCTGAAAGTTCTGAGAAGGCGTTCTATTGAAAACTCAATTCCACTGTAGAACGTGTCGATAAGACTTACCCAAGCCAAGAAGAAATTCATGAGTTTTGGAGAAATCAACTTTCCACACCAGGTGCTTTAACAACAATGCTGGATGGATAGAAGATACGACACAGAACTGCCAACACTACATTACTACGCTTTACGAACCCTTCAATACTGAAGAAGTCTCAAACATCATCAAAGAGCTTCATAGCTGGAAATCTCCTGGACCAGATGGAGTTCAAAACTTTTGGCTCAAGAAGTTTTGGAGTGTTCATGAATGCTTATCAACACTAATCATGTTATTTCTAATCCGCAGGATATACCATCATTCCTAATTCAGGGAACCACTTATTTAATACCGAAGGATCAAAATAACACCCAAAATCCAGCCAAATACCGCCCAATTACTTGTCTTCCAACTTTGTATAAATTGGTCACATCCTGTGTAGCCCGGCATATCTACCAACACTGTGCTCTGAACAATATCATAAAGCCTCAACAGAAAGGATGCGCAAAGGGTTCCATGGGTTGCAAAGAACAACTCTTCATCGGCTCAGTCATTTCTAACCAGGCATATTCAAAAAAGAGGAATCTTTTTACTGCCTTCATTCATTACAAGAAGGCCTTTTATTCAGAGCCGCATGAATGGCTTATAGACATACTGAGAATATATAAAGTCGATGATAATATAGTGATCTTTTTAGGGCATATAATGACAGTGGAAAACTAGAATTAACCTTCAAATACCTCGTGAAAATAACATCGAAACTGAAAATATCGCAATCAGCCGGGGCCTGTTTCAAGGAGATTCGTTGAGTCCTCTGTGGTTCTGTCTAGCTATGAACTCACTATCTCAGCTATTGAACTCCACAGACGCAGGTTTTAGCATCAAAAATAACAACAATGTGCTGGCGAAGCTTAATCATTTATTGTACATGGGTGATTTGAAATTAATGGCTTCCACTCGAAACCAACTCAAGGAGATGCTAAAAACTGTAGAAACTTTTTCTAATGATATTATTATGCACTTCGGACTAGACAAGTGCCATATATAGTCAGAGGAAAAGTACAGCCCGGAGGATTCGATATGCAAAATGGCCAGAACATCGAGGCCATGGGTGAAAACGATATGTATAAATTTCTTGGAGTAAAGTAAGCGCTGAAAATTGACCATAAACAAATGAAAACAGAGATGACTACTGAGTTTATACGAAGGGTAAAACAGCTGCTTCGCTCACACCTTAACAGTAGAAATTTGTTTAAGGCACTAAACACCGAACACAGCGAAAAGTAAGAACGCACCTCACAAAGGCACAAAAACACCATCCCAAAAGTGGAGTAGAAAGAATGACATTACCACGGAATTTAGGAGGAAGAGGACTTATGGATATAGGTGAGCAATTAGACAAACAAATTGCTAACTTAAGTACTTATTTTCAGATGCAGGCTGAGACATCTACTCTACATCGCGCTATCTGCGCAGTAGATGTCACAACACCGATCAAACTGAGGGAACCAGAAATACGCATAAACCACCTCACTAAAGACGAAAAAATGCGCACATGGATGGGTAAACCTCTACACGGGCGACATCCCAATGAGGTCAGCCAAGACTATGTCGACAATACAGCGTCGAAATATTGGTTGACATCAGAAAGGATGTTCCCTGAAACGGAGGGATCATTACTGGCCATTCAGGATCAGGTTATACCAACCAGAAATTACCTGAAATATATCGTCAAAGACCCTCAGGTTCAAAACGACAGATGCCGATATAGATGTCAAGCCCAAGAAACCATCCAACATATTACCGGGGGCTGCCAGGCATTTGCTGCAACTGAATACAAGGAACGGCATGATTCAGTTGGACAGATCCTTCATCAAGAGATAGCTTTCAAACTGGGACTTCTCCAAACGAACCATCTTCCATATTATCAATGCGTTCCTGAGAGTATGCTTGAGGATGGCAACTACAAGCTATACTGGGACCGCACTGTGCTCACAGACCAAACAGTGGCACATAATAGACCAGATCTCGTACTAGTTAATAAATTAACAAGACAAACAACACTAATTGATGTGGCGATACCTAACAACAATAATCTACGTAGTAAATTTACTAAAAAGGTAGCCAAGTACAGAGATCTGGAAATTCAAATACGGAGACAATGGAGAATGCAAAGTACCCAGACAATACCGATTATTATGTCTACTACTGGAGTCATTCCGAAGACCCTCCTCGAAAGCATAAAAAAGCTGGGTCTGAATGAACATCTTTATAAGAACATGCAGAAAGCTGTACTACTCGCGACGGCCAGAAGTGTACGAACATTTTTGGGAGATACACCTGCATACCAAGTCACCTAGGGCTCGATAACATGGAAAGAGTCCCACCAGAGCTCAATCCTTTTGATACCGTAGGTATCTGGAATGAGTCAATTTTCCCTATAAAGGGAGTGTGAACCGTATGGCTAAATTTAATAGGAACATACACAAAAGTTTAGGCGGGTTTAAGGGAACAAAACCCCCATAAAAGTTTTATGGGGTGCACAAATTTCAATGTAATTTTTTTACGATGTACCTGCCATAATAATCCAGCCACATATCCATTTTCAATAAAAAATCTCTAATAGTTTTCGATATATTGGAAAACATTTATTTTCATTTTGTAACTTCAAAGAGCTGTAACTTTTTTTTGTTTACACATATGTACTAAGGTAAGTTAGTTTTATGAACCTATTTTTGACCCCATAATCGGTGGTATAATTTATGACCAATCTTTTCGTGGCAATGACATAATATAAGAATTCCAAAAATCAAGGAGACTAAGAAAAAAACTAATAATACTGAACATTTACTTCGATCATTATTTAAATAATTACCTTGCTTGTTAGAATTTTGGCGACAGATGCATTTATTAGGTTTATCACGAGATTGTTAGTGACGACGTAGATGGTATACAGGATGTTCCAAAAAAAGGTAACACCGTCTTAAGCATAGGTAAAAATCTGAAAAATAATTGGGATTTGCTTAGTAAAATAAATTTGTAATTCGTTCTGTTTTCAAGATACAGGATGGCGAAGAACAAAAATTTTACACATGTGACACTGTAACAAAGACACTGTAATGAAATGTGGTGGGATTCTATAGGGTGATTCATTAAGAATGTCCAATCTCTGAGTTGTAGAGTGTACAACAGGGGACAGTGAATGGTTTACCCTTCCCAAATTCTCCGCCTATGGCGGAATTGCTACTTCAGCGCAATATTTTGATTATCCAATAATTTCTATGTACATAATACATTCATCATGTGTAACGTTAAAGAGATTAGTTTTCGAGATATTTGAAGTTAATAATGAAACGGCACAGCTATTTTGATTAATATATTGTGCCCCTTCATTTTTAACTTCGAATATCTCGAAAACTAATGATTTTATCGGTACGAATGAAAAGTGTATGTTATATACATAGAAAGTATTGTAGAATCGAAATATTGCACTAAAATAGCAATTCCGCCAATAGCGTAGAATTTGGGAAGGGTAAACCATTCACTTTCCCCGGTCGTATGCCTCTGGTATTAGCCAGAAAGGTTTCTATAACACATTTTAATAGGATGTACAGTACCTACACTTTCTGCCAAGTATGATAAAGATATCTCAAATACTTTTAAAGTACTGGATACAAATAGTTAATATTTATGTAATAGGGATGTTTGATTTAAAAATTTAAAAATTATTTGTACCTAGTACTTCAAAAATATTGTAGGTACTGTAGACCCCACTAATTTATGTTAAATAAACGTTTCTGGTTACTACAAGGGGCGTACAGGGGAAAGTGAATAGTTGACCCTTCCCAAATTATACGCCACTGATAGAATTACTATTATGGTATAATTTTTAGATTCTCCAATACTTTCTATGTAAATAATATACTCTACATTCGTAACGACAAAATCATTAGTTTTCTAGATACCTATTTGAAGTTAAAAGTGAAAGAGCGCAATACATTAATCAAAATAGCTATGCCGTTTCATTTTCAACTTCAAATATCTCGAAAACTAATGAATTTATCGTTACCAATAAACAATATATTAATTACCTAGAAAGTATTGGAGAATCGAAATATTGTTCTGAAATAGTAATTCCGTCAGAGGCGTAGAATTTGGGAAGGATAAACTATTCACTGTCTATTGTCGCACGTCTCTGGTAGTAGCTAGAAAGGTTTGTTCATCATAATTTAGTAGAATGTACGGTAACTACACTTTTTGCAAAGTATAACAAGAATATGTCGACTAGTTTTAAAGTAATGAGTAAAAATAGTTGTTAAATTTTCAAATAAATCACCCTGTAACTCAGTAATGAGACACATTTTATTTAAGTGATCTTGGTTAAATCTTAATATTTTGAGGTCTAGAATCTACAACTTAGAGATTGGACATTCTTAATGAATCACCCTGTATACATACAGATACTTATTTCACATACTTTGGAAGAGTTAAGATATTTTATTATTTGCATGAAAAAGGCGCGTCGCATCGTATAAAAAAAATAAGATAGATTTTTTGTCACAAATTGAAACAGGAATTGAAAAAATATTTTTAATTTGAAATACATATATCAGAGGCGTAGATACTAGTTTTCTTTTCTTTAAAAAATTCAGACCATTATCCGTATGCGTGGCAATGCTAAATAAAAAATTATTAGTTGTATGCCAAAAAATGCACAATAATCACCTCTTCAAACGTACCAAATTAAATTACAATGTCGCCAGCAGTTCCGGTAAAATCGTAAAAATGTGTAACGTTTTTTTCTTTGACGCCCTCTATCTTGAAAACGGATGGCGTTAAAAAATTTTTTTACTAAGCAAACCCCATTTTTTTACCTATGTCAGACACGGTGTACTCTTTTTTGAAACACCCTGTACATTATAGCCTGATCAAATAAAACAAAATTAAAATGTAATTCGGTGGAGGCTGCTTAAATAATTAAAAATGGGTCATTTTGCACACGATTTACTTTTTAACTGCTGCAGTAATTAATGTCTTTATAAAGGTTTTACGATTTTTTTTGCAAAGTTGAAAGAAAAAGCTTTCATTTAAGATTTGCTAGATTAATTATTTGGCCATAATTTATTTAAGTAATTATAAATAAAGTTTGAAAAACAGATTTGCAGCAAATTAGTATTGGCATTATAAGTATGCACTATAAATATTGTATTTTGCAGGAAATATTTCGTTGTTACCAGTATGTATAAAGTAAAAAAATTGGTTGAAAAATATTTTTTCTATGGCCGTGCTAAAACAGCCACTTTCACGCACGCATTTCGTTTCCGAAAATTGCACTTTCCCGCACGGCGTGCGTGAAAGTAAATATTCCCGCGCGGCGCGCGAGAAAGTAAAATACCTTGTAATATGGCATTATAATATAATATATTCAATCGTCAAATATTTATAAAACCTGTGTGTTTAATGGTACTTACATAAATAAATTACAATAAAATTTTGGTTTTGAACAGTTTTATTCATGAAATAACCGCAACAAATTGCACTCGACATCTGAAATTAATATAGAATTTTTGCTCTCGTGACACTTTGACAAATTAAAACTGTCAAAGTGTCACTCGGGAAAAATTCAATAATTTCAGAGCTCTTGTGCAATGACTACTGATAATTCGATGAAATAAAATTATTTTGACATAATATTTAAACTGTTGTTCTGAAGCTATTTTCTTGTGGAATTTTTATAATCAAGTATATTCAAATGGGAAATAAGCCACAATTTTACCTAAAAATGATTTTATTAACGTTTCGACGCCCAAGTCGGGTGTCGTTGTCAAAATACAAAATAGTACTAAATAAACAAAAATGTTGTTGCTTAGTAAAAAATTCTTCTAATAATTTATTTAATCTGACTCATTTATATCGGCAATTCAGACACGTATTATACATTTTAAAGTAGACGACTTTAAAATGATATTGCCAATATTGATGAGTTGCGTTCCTGGGACGACTTTACTAAAAGATAGTTCATTCGATTACATGAAATCAATTCCAACTCAAGAATATCCGCCACAAAAAATCATAGCATGTGATCTGTCTTTAAAAAGACAACCAAATGCAACGGTGGCACTGAAATTCTTTGTATTTTGTAAATATTTAAAAGTTTGTATTTTGACAACGACACCCGACTTGGGCGTCGAAACGTTAATAAAATCATTTTTAGGTAAAATTGTGGCTTATTTCCCATTTGAATATACTTGATTATAATATTTAAAAGTCAAATCAGTAGACAATTACAATGGTTTTGAATCGTCGTCATGGAAACCAATGTCGTTGTCGTGGTAACCCATTATATTGAAAGTTTGGTTTTGACAACCTTGTCAAAGAATTAGTTTGTGTATTTTCACTTCTAAATAAAAATTGATATAACTCTATTTTTTGTGGCTTTTTTCCAAACATAGAAAAAAGGCCATAGAAAAAATATTGTTCCTAACTCATGCGGAAAGTGGCTTCCCCGCACTCGACTGCTTGCCCGAACTCCGCTATCGCGTCGTTCGGGTCAACGGCAGTCTCGTGCGTGAAAGTATCACTTTCGCACTAGTTAGGAAAATAACTATAATAGTTTATTAGATATTGAATTTGTTTATTAAATGTTACCAGTTTTTCAATTTTAAAAAAGCAGTTTTTGCCGATATAGCGTACATTTTTACAAGTTCTTAATTGTTTTTATTTTTATGTATATTTTCGACAAATGCGTTGAGTAATTAAAATTTTAATTAAACTCCTCTCCAAAATGGTGTTTGAAAAATGTTCTAATTTGCTTATAACTTGTTTTTTAATAACATCGCGGAAATTTAAAATTTTGATATGCCGTTTCAATGTCCGTGTTCCTGAAAATTTTTCACACAATTAAAAAAATAGCTATTTGTATAACAAGGGAGGAAAGTGCTACTTTTCCTCCCGAGAATGAAGTTTACTGCCCGACGCGTAGTGGAGGGCAGTAATCATTTAAGTCAAATTATTAATGTAAACATTGTTAAATCAAAATAAAAATTTACTGTTTTTTACCATTCTACAAAATACATGGTGTTCTATAAATAAACGTTAAAATGTATAGATACCTACGTAATAGATAATTGAATATTGTACAGGGCGTCAATAAGTTATTTCATCAATGACGTTCCATGACGTCACTTTAACTTTTACTCCCTAGGGAGGAAAAGTATGACTTTTCTCCCTACAATCAGGTCAGGAAAAGTATACTTTCGGTAGAGCTAGGTGGAAATAGCTATTTGTATAACAAGGGAGGAAAGTGTAACTTTTCCTCCCGAGAATGAAGTTTACTGCCCGACGTGTAGCGGAGGGCAGTAATCATTCAAGAGAGGAAAAGGCACTTTATTCCCATGTTATACATATGGTTTTTCTACCTTCCTCAAATAACAAATCATTTTGTCATTTTTACTTAATTTATTTAGGTAACTAACCAACAAAATTTATTAGAACTAAAACAACAAGTAGGTACAATATAACTGTCAACTGTCAAATATAAGTCAAATTATTAATGTAAACATTGTTAAATCAAAATAAAAATTTACTGTTTTTTACCATTCTGCAAAATACAGGATGTTTTATAAATAAACGTTAAAATGTATAGATACTTCGTAATAGAAAATAGATATTATACAGGGTGTCAATAAGTTATATTTCATGAATGAAATACCATGACGTCATTTTTACTTTTCCTCCCTAGGGAGGAAAAATATTTTCCTCCCTAGGGAGGAAAAGTACAACTTTGCTCCCTACAATCAGGTCCGGAAAAGTATACTTTCGGTAGAGGTTGGTGGAAAAAGTTATTCTAGGACCATTTTTTGCAGAGATAGGTTTTCCAACTTTAAAAACTTATAATAATTTTATTTATCAATATTAACATTTAAAACTGCGTAAATACAAATCTACCAACCCTACGATTTAGTGATACTATAGGTAAAATTGTGGAATATTTTGAAAATTAATAATTTTCGTAGCGATCTTAGATGTAAAATTTTTGCCACTTTTTACAACTTTTTTTTAAGTGGTGGGGGAAGTAGACCCAAGCGTTCAAAAGTTAAACGCAAGGCTTCAAATCCACGTCGTCAGAAAAATTTGCAATATCTCCAAATCGACCAACTATTTAATGTTGTTTTTATTTTTTGGGCTAGTGTATAAAAATAAAAAAATATGAAAAATGTTTTTAAGAAACGCTTTCTTTAGTTACGAGTGACTAAAATTAAAAATACCTATCATAAAAAAATCAACTAAAAAGCAAAAAATAAAAAAATCTCACACATTCGTTAATAGTCCAAGTAATGAAACTTAAATTAGGACAAAACCTCGCAATTTTTACAGAATGGATCGATTTGCATAAAAATTTGAGAATGAGTAGTGGATAGTCCAAGGATCAAAATCTATATGATGCCGAAAGGCGCTTTTATCATGGGGGTGGTTGCCACCCCATCTCAGGGGTCGAAATTTTTTATTATATTTTGACTGCAAAAGTTGGTAAAAACATTCATTCTAAGCAAAAACGTTCTATACATTTTTTTGACAAAATTAATAGTTTTCGATTTATTCGCTATCCAAAATGTTAGTTTTATATCGGAAAAATCAATGTTTTTAATCAGTTTTCTGCTAATAACTCAAAAAGTTTTCGTTTTATCAAAACAACTTTGCTTAACAAAAATGTACCATTTGAAAAAATAAACAAAATCGTTTTTTCTAATTTTCTTTATGACCAATAGTAATCGAGATATACTTTATTATATGGTAGCTCTTCTTCGCCAAATGCTAAATATTGTAGTTTCAAAGTCAAAAGACAGGAAAAATATGCATTTTTCGACGATAACTCATTTAGAATAATTTAAAGTATTTAAAAATATCTATCTCCATAAATAAAAAAATGTCTCTAGCTCAAAAATTAAGTGACTTATAATGAAAAGAATGTCAGCCCCTATTTTTTTCAGCGAAAAAATGATAGGAAGCATCCCCCTAATCACCACCCTAATTAAAATTAGTCTTAACCTTATCTTATCTTCTTTACCAATGTATTAGTATTAGGTTCTAGAAGTTTGACCGACTTAGAATGATTAGTTTTTAAAAAAATGGAGTTAAAAGCGAATAACGAATTTTTGTAGTTTGGTAAAAAATGCATTTTCTTCAGTATAAAAAGATTAGCATCAGAGATACGAAAAAATGTTTAAATATAGAATTGTAGTTTATTTATTTCCCAAGAAGATGGTTTTCAAAAATTTTTTCTACGGCAAAAATTGAGTGAGCTATTGACAATTAAATCTTGTAATAACATGCAAAATCCACCTTTACACAACCCTTTCAAAGTGAGCTCTTTTGGCGACTGAGGATTTAAAAGGATTTAATATTAATAGCCTTATAGATCTTGTAAAAGCCTACAAAATTCTTTTTCAACAAACTTTTCAAGATAAAAAATAAAAAGTTACGGTTAAAAAATCAATATATTTTTTTTTTTTGAAAATATATCCATATAAATCCAATTGGAAGCATAATAATGTAAGTTGGCGCTCTTTTTAGTCATTAGCCTTATTGGTTCTTGTTTATTCATGTATTATTAATAGATTCTAGAAGTTTTACTGGCTTAGAATGATTAGTTTTTTAAAAAACTGGAGTTAGAGCGAATAACGAATTTTTGTAGTTTGGTAAAAAATGTCATTTTCTTCAGAATAGAAAGATTAGCATTAAAGATACGAAAAAATGTTTAAATATATAATTGTAGTTTATTTATTTCCCAAGAAGATGGTTTTCAAAAATTTTTTCTACGGCAAAAATTGAGTGAGCTATTGACAATTAAAACTTGTAATAACATGCAAAATCCACCTTTACCAACCCTTTCAAAGTGAGTTCTTTTGGCGACTGAAGATTTAAAACGATTTAATATTAATAGCCTTATAGATCTTGTAAAAGCCTACAAAATTCTTTTTTAACAAACTTTTCAAGATAAAAAATAATAAGTTACGGTTAAAAAATCAATATATATATTTTTTAAATATATCCATATAAATCCAATTGGAAGCATAATAATGTAAGTTGGCGCTCTTTTTAGTCATTAGCCTTATTGGTTCTTGTTTATTCATGTATTATTAATAGATTCTAGAAGTTTTACTGGCTTAGAATGATTAGTTTTTAAAAAACTGGAGTTAGAGCGAATAACGAATTTTTGTAGTTTGGTAAAAAATGTCATTTTCTTCAGAATAGAAAGATTAGCATTAGAGATACGAAAAAATGTTTAAATCTAGAATTGTAGTTTATTTATTTCCCAAGAAGATGGTTTTCAAAAATTTTTTCTACGGCAAAAATTGAGTGAGCTATTGACAATTAAAACTTGTAATAACATGCAAAATCCACCTTTACACAACCCTTTCAAAGTGAGCTCTTTTGGCGACTGAGGATTTAAAAGGATTTAATAATAATAGCCTTATAGATCTTGTAAAAGCCTACAAAATTCTTTTTCAACAAACTTTTCAAGATAAAAAATAAAAAGTTACGGTTAAAAAATCAATATATTTTTTTTTTTGAAAATATATCCATATAAATCCAATTGGAAGCATAATAATGTAAGTTGGCGCTCTTTTTAGTCATTAGCCTTATTGGTTCTTGTTTATTCATGTATTATTAATAGATTCTAGAAGTTTTACTGGCTTAGAATGATTAGTTTTTTAAAAAACTGGAGTTAGAGCGAATAACGAATTTTTGTAGTTTGGTAAAAAATGTCATTTTCTTCAGAATAGAAAGATTAGCATTAAAGATACGAAAAAATGTTTAAATATATAATTGTAGTTTATTTATTTCCCAAGAAGACGGTTTTCAAAAATTTTTTCTACGGCAAAAATTGAGTGAGCTATTGACAATTAAAACTTGTAATAACATGCAAAATCCACCTTTACCAACCCTTTCAAAGTGAGTTCTTTTGGCGACTGAAGATTTAAAACGATTTAATATTAATAGCCTTATAGATCTTGTAAAAGCCTACAAAATTCTTTTTTAACAAACTTTTCAAGATAAAAAATAATAAGTTACGGTTAAAAAATCAATATATTTTTTTTTTAAATATATCCATATAAATCCAATTGGAAGCATAATAATGTAAGTTGGCGCTCTTTTTAGTCATTAGCCTTATTGGTTCTTGTTTATTCATGTATTATTAATAGATTATAGAAGTTTTACTGGCTTAGAATGATTAGTTTTTAAAAAACTGGAGTTAGAGCGAATAACGAATTTTTGTAGTTTGGTAAAAAATGTTATTTTCTTCAGAATAGAAAGATTAGCATTAGAGATACGAAAAAATGTTTAAATATAGAATTGTAGTTTATTTATTTCCCAAGAAGATGGTTTTCAAAAATTTTTTCTACGGCAAAAATTGAGTGAGCTATTGACAATTAAAGCTTGTAATAACATGCAAAATCCACCTTTACACAACCCTTTCAAAGTGAGCTCTTTTGGCGACTGAGGATTTAAAAGGATTTAATATTAATAGCCTTATAGATCTTGTAAAAGCCTACAAAATTCTTTTTCAACAAACTTTTCAAGATAAAAAATAAAAAGTTACGGTTAAAAAATCAATATATTTTTTTTTTTTGAAAATATATCCATATAAATCCAATTGGAAGCATAATAATGTAAGTTGGCGCTCTTTTTAGTCATTAGCCTTATTGGTTCTTGTTTATTCATGTATTATTAATAGATTCTAGAAGTTTTACTGGCTTAGAATGATTAGTTTTTTAAAAAACTGGAGTTAGAGCGAATAACGAATTTTTGTAGTTTGGTAAAAAATGTCATTTTCTTCAGAATAGAAAGATTAGCATTAAAGATACGAAAAAATGTTTAAATATATAATTTTAGTTTATTTATTTCCCAAGAAGATGGTTTTCAAAAATTTTTTCTACGGCAAAAATTGAGTGAGCTATTGACAATTAAAACTTGTAATAACATGCAAAATCCACCTTTACCAACCCTTTCAAAGTGAGTTCTTTTGGCGACTGAAGATTTAAAACGATTTAATATTAATAGCCTTATAGATCTTGTAAAAGCCTACAAAATTCTTTTTTAACAAACTTTTCAAGATAAAAAATAATAAGTTACGGTTAAAAAATCAATATATTTTTTTTTTAAATATATCCATATAAATCCAATTGGAAGCATAATAATGTAAGTTGGCGCTCTTTTTAGTCATTAGCCTTATTGGTTCTTGTTTATTCATGTATTATTAATAGATTCTAGAAGTTTTACTGGCTTAGAATGATTAGTTTTTAAAAAACTGGAGTTAGAGCGAATAACGAATTTTTGTAGTTTGGTAAAAAATGTCATTTTCTTCAGAATAGAAAGATTAGCATCAGAGATACGAAAAAATGTTTAAATATAGAATTGTAGTTTATTTATTTCCCAAGAAGATGGTTTTCAAAAATTTTTTCTACGGCAAAAATTGAGTGAGCTATTGACAATTAAAACTTGTAATAACATGCAAAAACCACCTTTACCAACCCTTTCAAAGTGAGCTCTTTTGGCGACTGAGGATTTAAAAGGATTTAATATTAATAGCCTTATAGATCTTGTAAAAGCCTACAAAATTCTTTTTTAACAAACTTTTCAAGATAAAAAATAAAAAGTTACGGTTAAAAAATCAATATATTTATTTTGAAAATATATCCATATAAATCCAATTGGAAGCATAATAATGTAAGTTGGCGCTCTTTTTAGTCATTAGCCTTATTGGTTCTTGTTTATTCATGTATTATTAATAGATTCTAGAAGTTTTACTGGCTTAGAATGATTAGTTTTTAAAAAACTGGAGTTAGAGCGAATAACGAATTTTTGTAGTTTGGTAAAAAATGTCATTTTCTTCAGAATAGAAAGATTAGCATTAGAGATACGAAAAAATGTTTAAATATGAAATTGTAGGTTATTTAATTCCCAAGAACTTGGTTTGAAAAAAATTTTTCTACGGCAAAAATTGAGTGAATCGGAAATGAGTATATTATCGAAAAACATTGATTTTTTCGATACAAAACTAACACTTTCGATAGCGAATAAACCGAAAACTGTGAATTTTATCAAAAAAATGTATAGAACATTTTTTGCTTAGAATGAATTGTTTTATCAACTTTTGCGGTCAAAATATAATAAACAATTTCCAGCCCCGAGATGGGGTGGCAACCACCCCCATGGTAAAAGCGCCTTTCGGCATCATATAGATTTTGATCCTTGGACTATCCACTACTTATTCTCAAATTTTCAAGCAAATCGATCCATTCTGTAAAAATTGCGAGGTGAAAAGCTTCGGTTCCTGGACTATAAAAAATTGAAAAAACCTAACACATTGGTTAAAGAAAAGCGTGGGGCGCGTCTTCATCGTATAAACGGTTTTCGCCCCACGCTTTTGTTTAACGAATGTGTTAGATTTTTTCAATTTTTTAACGAATGTCTGAGATTTTTTTTATTTTTTGCTTTTTAGTTGATTTTTTTAAAATACTTTTAATTTTAATCACTATTAACTAAAGAAAAGCGTTTCTTAAAAATGTTTTTTCATATTTTTTTTTTTACTTTTGAAAAGTAGTCGGAATCGGCAAAAAAACTGAAACTTTATTATTTATTTATGAAGCATAACGTAAACAATTAACGTAAAAAGTGAACTTATGTATATAGTTCATATAATTAGCTACAATCTGTAAAAGTTTCAAGTTTCTTTATTGTAAAAAACAAGAGAATTTAAGCATCTTCCATTAAAATCGTTTTTCTTTATTTAAACAATTAATATAGGCTATTGATTATGTACTACAGAAAGGAACTACAACGTTAATGGGGTTTTATTATTTCATATGGTCAATGAATCTCTATATATGAAAAAACCGTGGAGTGCTACCATTTAAAGGGGTGCGTTTTTGAGAAATGATTGAATTAGTCCCTGGGCACAGGTTACATTAGGGTGAGTTCTATGCACTTTTGGTACAAACACGTCTACATAAAAATTGTTCCTGGTTAAATTCCCTATCTAAATATAACTTTTTAAAGTCAATGATAATTTTTTTTACAAAAATATATTCAAAAGAAAAAGCACAAAGAAACCCAAAAGAAAGAAATTTTGTTTTTTGTCCCATAACTTTTGTCCACGGGGATATAGGTATAGACGTTGCTTCATAGAAAAAAAACTTACACATTTTCTCTTTAAAATGGTGTTTGGTAGAGGTCATTAGGATTTACAGTTTTCGAAATATGATTTTTCAAAGTTCGCCACTTACAGCAATTTTGGGCAATTTTCCTTGTTATTTCGCAAATATTGTTCTGTAACTTTTTTCTACGTAACTTTAGGCATATGCAATGGTACATGTAAGAGGAATAGAAATCAATTACCTTTAAAATGGTCTACTGTATAATGTTGTACGACTTCTTTTAAAGCGGTTATCTTTTTCAAGATTTTATACTTTTAATAAGTTTTTATATTTCTTACGATTATTTTTTAAATTTCCCATTATAACTTTTTTCTCTACATTTAGGTATATATTATATAATAAAAAAGAAAGCTTATTCTGTTTAATTTAAAATGGTGTATTATAAAAAATTCTAGGATTATTTTTGAATAAGATATGCTTTTTCAAAATGTAATAAATACATGCAACGATTTTTGATTTTAGGATTATTTTTTAAATTTCTCATTATAACTTTTTATGTGATTGTGTGTTATGATTGAACCTTATTTTTTATAGGTAATACTTTGGATCCACTTGACTCTGCCGGGCAAACTTCAAAATATGGATTAATTCCAATATTTACTATCAAAGCTCCTGCACCACAAGCTTTGCTTGAAAAAATAGCATGTAAATGTACCAAAGAATGTACAAAAAACTGCGGTTGTAGGAAGATAGGAATTAGTTGATCAATATTCTGCAAATGGTGCATGTGCATGGGTACTAATTGTGGGAACTCTAAGATAACTGAGGTGTCAGAGGAAGATATTGAAGCTAGTGCTAACGAAGAGACGGACTTTGATTTTAAAAATTTTTTAAATGTCAACGTTTAAATAATTTTAACTAAAGTGATGTTCTCTAAGACTAATGTTTATGTAATTTTTGTAAAATAAATAATTTTAAATAATACAGGTAAAAATATATCAAATAATCACTGGGTTTCCATTATTTAAATATAGATGATACACCATTTTAAAGAACAGAAAGTAAACTCTCTTTAATGAGCAATATAATATTAATATTGATTATTATAATATTAATATTGATTATTGATTATTAATATTAATATTGTATATTCATGTACAAGAAAAAAAAGTTATAATGAGAAATTTAAAAAATAATGCTAAAATCAAAAATCGTTGCAAGTACTTATTACATTTTGAAAAATAATATCTTATTCAAAAATAATCCTAGAATTTTTTGAAACAAAATAAGCTTTTTTTTATTATATAATATAATATATACCTAAATGTAGAAGAAAAAAAGTTATAATGAGAAATTACAAAATAATCGTAAAAATGTAAAAAATAATACTTTTTTATATTACGTATTATATAATATATAATATAATATTATATTATATATACTATATATAATATTATATAATATATAATATATTATATAATAATACTATTTTATTTTTATATCATATTATAAAAAATCGTTAAAAGTATAAAAGCTTAAAAAACCATAATCTCTTTAAAAAAAAGTCGTACAACGTTATACAGTAGACCATTTTAAAGGTAATTGATTTTTATTCCTATTACGTGTACCATTGCATATACCTAAAGTTACGTAGAAAAATGTTACAGAACAATATTTGCGAAATATCAAGGAAAATTGCCCAAAATGGCTGTGAGTGGCGAACTTTGAAAAATCATATTTCGAAAACTATAAATCCTAATTACCTCTACGAAACAATATTTTAAAGAAGAAATATGTAGGATTTTTTTTTGTAAAGCAATATCTATACTTATATCCTCGTGGACAAAAGTTATGGGACAAAAAACAAAATTTCTTTCTTTTGGGTTTCTTTGCGCTTTTTCTTTTGGATATATTTTTGTTAAAAAAACTATCATTGACTTTAAAAAGTGACATTTAGATAGTAAATTTAACCAGGAACAATTTTTATATAGATATGTTTGTACCAAAAGTGCATAGAATCCACCATAATGTAACCTGTTCCACGGAAACGATGGAACGATAACTTACTGGAAGCACATTAAAAAAAAACAAAAACAAAAAAGAAAAAGAGCTTTTTGGGCGACGAAGAGTGCTACCAAAACTTAATGGCATCCTTACAAAATAAATTTAGTGCAATGATTATTCGACGTTTCGATTTCCGGAGAGGCAAGATCGTTTTTCGATCTCAAAATATAAAACTAAACTAATAAAACTAAATAAACTAAAAAAATTGTTTTTGTTGCTTGGTAAAAAACAGTTTAATTTTATATGCTGACTCAATCCTATTGTTAATTCAGACATATATTACCTATAGATTTTAACATAGATGACTTTATATAGAACTTTATGATTGAATCGTCAATATGAATGTAATGAATGGGTCAGTTAAAATTAAATTATTAGAAGAATTTTTTACCAAGCAATAAAAACAAAATTTTTTAGTATATTAATGTTTTGTATTTTGAGAACGGTCTCCAAAGTGGCAATATAAACGTCAAATACACTTAATTTTAATGTAAAATGTTGGCTTATTCCCAACAAAATAGTAAATTTCATTCAGATTCCACAAGAAAATAGGTGAACAACTTATTATCTGATTTTTATGGGTATTGATAAATCATGACATTTGAATAGCTTAGCCATTTACTCCAGGGAAATAAGGTTTTTAACTTGAGCAGCCAGGTTGCAAATGGGTTTTTTTTGGGTACTATATACCTAATACATTATACATACAAAAATGCCCGTCACAGTTCGGACGAGAATTTTAGTTATTAGCAAATAAGGGTCAAAAATGGCAGTTTTTTCGTTTAAATCGCTACAGGTAAAAATAGTATAATTAAATACCTTATTTATAATATTCTTCTTTTAGAAGATGAGCCAATGTTTAAAACGGCAGTTTTTTAATTTTGGTAAAATAAAACTAAAATTTCGAAAATAAAAAAATTTCTATAACTTTCGCGAAAGTGACCTTACGACTTTTATATTTCACAAAAAGTTGAGTCAAAGAGTCCATATACTTCACAAAAAATTATAAGACGATTCGTTAATTAGTTTAAATTTTATTCAATTTGTTTATCCCAAAGAGCTTTTTTTTGGAATGTTATTGTTCAGAAAATAATAATTATATTGAAATTCTGTGAAAGCAACATGAAAGAACAATAGTCTTGTTTTCAAAGTAGTGTCATTTTTGGCTTGAAAAAATTTGAATAGCTTTGTTAATATTGACTGTAGAGTAAATTTACCTTGGAATTTCAAAAGCTGGTATTTTTACACAAATTTTCAAAAAAACTTTTTGCCTATGTTAATTACGCTCAAAGTTAGCCACTTTTATTTTTTAATTCACAGTTGCTTCAATATACATAAAATTCTCCTGTAACAGTGTTAGTTACCATACTACTCCGAAACGGCTTGGCCGATTTTTATGAAATTTTACAAGTGTATCCTATGGGACTGAGAATAGGTTTTAATCTATTTTTCATACCCATATGAAAGTTATAAGGGGAGTTTATTTTTTTGGACAAAATTGTCTATCTTAATTTTATATGATGTAAGATTAAAAAATACATACAACCCTTAATTTAGACTTTTCCATCACCAACCCCTATTTGTTAATACCCATCTATATATTTATATCTATAAAATTCTCCTGTCACAGTGTTAGTTGTCATACTCCTCCGAGACTGCTTAACCGATTTTTATGAAATTATATATGTATATTCGGTAGGTCTTAGAATCGGTCGTAATCTAATTTTCATATCCCTGAGTGATAAGGGGAACTCCCCCTAACATTTTGAAATGTTAGTTGGGGATTTACGTATATAACGTACTCTACAAGACTACGAGTACATACAATTTAAAAAAATTATGATCAAAATCCATCAAAAAGCTCTGGAGATATTAATCGCAGCATATGTTTGAAGAATCAGTTTCATTTTTTGAGTGTACGGATTTTAATAATTCATTTCCACCGACCACAAATCGATTTCGTTAGAACGTTATTTTTACACATAAACATAAATTTTTACAACTTTTACACATAAACTATATACCTTCAACTTCGAAATAGCGCTAGTTGGGTTGCTTAATTGTTATAAACAAAGTAGCTGTCAATTAAATAAAAAAAGTGGCTAACTTTGACTGTAATTAACCTAGACAAAAAGTGTTTTTTTTGAAAATTAGTATAAAAATACCAGCTTTTCAAATCCCAAAGTACTTTTAATCTAGATTCAATATTAACAAAGTTATTCAAATTGTTTATGAACTAAAAATGACCCTACTTTATTAAAATGTTTTCGGAATGATAAAAATGACTTTTTAATGATTTTTTTAAAACATTTTGAAATCATGACTTTTCTTCTTTCATTTGATTTTCACAGAATTGCTATTACGTTACTATTTTCTGAACAATAATATTGCGAAAAAAAAGCTCATTGGGATAAACAAATTGAATAAATCAACCCATTCATTTTTTTTTTAATTGAATAAAATTTAAACTAATTGACAAATCGTCTTAAAATTTTTTGTGCATTATATGGACTGTTTGTCTCAACTTTTCTTGCAACTATTTTGCAATTTCTGAAGCAACAAATGATCGAACTGAAATTCAAAAACTGCCATTTTAAACCTTGGCTCATCTACTAAAAGAACAACAGTATAAATAAGATATTTAATAACCCTATTTTTACCCGTAGCGATTTAAACGAAAAAACTGCCATTTTTGACACTTATTTGTTAATAACTAAATTTCTCGTCCGAACTGTGACGGGCATTTTTGTATGTATAATGTATTAGGTATATAGTACCCAAAAAACCCATTTGCAACCTGGCTGCTCAAGTGTCTCGAACATGGTATATTTTTGCCTTATTTCCCTGGAGTAATTTTTTGATACATTATAGTTCATTTTATGGTCTTCGGCAGCACGGGCTTGTTGCTGTCTACCTTGCTATTCATTAGGGTGCATCGAAAATCTGCCCCCCCCCCAACGACCTTGAATTTTATTAAATATCTGATTTTTATGGAAATTTTAATTTATATTATTTGGAACGAAATATATGCTAACTCGATCTAAGATCAATTAAAGAATACTTAAAATGTTGTCAATTACAAATTTAAACGATATTTCAAGATTTATTTGTTTTTTCAGTCTCCCCAACCCCTTTGAAATGTCCCGCTTCGTGAGTCTGTGCGTGTAATTTTCACTTATGTTTGGTGCGATGCCCTACTTTGTTATTATTGTTGTTTGTAAATTAAAGATTTTTAAAATAGATAAACCAGGACCATGGGGAATAAAATCAAGATGTGCTGTGGACCGCCCCATTTTGGGGCAACCCATTTTTTTGGGCAAACACCAAATATACCTGAAAATGTTTTACCGAAATACAAACAAGCGATGAAGTGTTGTGGTTGCAAGAGGATAAAAAACTCAGCAAGAAAGAGCCAGAATTTTCTGGTATTGCGGAACATGTTGGAGGAAATTGGAGGAAATATGGAAAAAGGCGGCTTTAATTCCAATAATTTAACATACAAGAATTATACAGCTTTTAAAAACCTATCATGACAAATATATGAAACTTATGAAACCATTTAAGAACAGGTAAAACAGTGAATTTTACAAAAATAAAATTCAATGCATTAAGAACAAAAGTAAAACTACACGTTTCGATCTTGCAGCATGCAAATGTGACACTCTGATTAATTGTCTTTGTAGAAAATCTCAAAAAGTGCCTCTGGATGAGCGCGAATTTCTATTAAATCATAGAGGTCCCAGAAAAATGGTGATAAGCTCGATTGATAGGGAAAACAAAAGCAAATATAATCAGAGAGAACAACGGTAAAAGAAGAAAGTTACCGACGCAAAGAAAAAACTTTAGCTCAAGTAAAAAACAGTACCAAGTTTTATGGTCAATCGATCGTGGAAGAACACATTGTGCATGAGCACTTGTACATGAGCCAGGGTGCAAATATTTCGGATATGGGTATCCGCTGTCTACTGTCGTAAATACTGGCTTTAAGGGTGGTGTAATACGGCTGTTAGAAGAACATCTTAAAAACCGCTTCAGTGGTTTGTATGTCTGCGACATTCAAATGATCTACCCCTTGGACATCAAAAGAAGTTTGCCAGTGACCAAATCAAAAAACGTGAGGGTCTTCAAACTTTTCCTATAAATATTTTGATTCAAACAATTACTTTGAGTTAATTAACTAACAAGAATATCACCTTACAGAACCACCTATATTTTCTAGATTTTCGAGTGACAATCTGCGAGATTTTATTAACAATCCTAACTTAGACCCTTTTAACATTGAGATTGAGAAATATCACTGCCACAAACAATGTGTAGAACGATGTGTCAAGCTTGTGACACAAGCTTCTCTAGCAGTTTGTGGAGCGTATTCGATTGATGGATTTATAAAAACTCGAATTTTGATTCCAGAAAAACTATGCCTCACTTTAATGCTAAATCGGAAGACATCTTCGAATATAATGCTTTTACCATTTGTTTGTAATATTTATATACCTAATTTTGTACTTTGCTTTATGGTAGGGGAGCCCAAGCGGGGATTTTTGCAGTTACTCGAGCGCGTCAGATTATCATATGGGTAGAAACCTGGTACCCTGCATATGTACCTCTACCATATATTGGCTCTTAACACAGGGGAGTTCGTTAAGGGGGGCCCGAAAAAAAAAATCGATAAGGTAAGTTAAGTACATGCAAAAAAGTGTATATTTCAAAAATCTGACGATTTGAGCCGGGCGTAAGGAAATGGACGAGTCCCAAAGTTTCACAAGAAAAAAGCGAATATTTTGCGAAATGAATGACAGATCGAAAAACTAAAAAATATGTGCTCAATATTTTTTAAAAATCTATCGAATGATATCAAACACGACTTCCCACGGAGAGGGGTGGGGGGTAAATTTAATATTTTAAATACGAATCCCGCGATATTTCGCAAAATGAACACCAGATCGAAAAATTGTAAAATACACTTATTTAACATTTTTAAAAAATCTATCGAATGGCACCAAACACGACCCCCCACGGAGGTTGGGTGGGGGGTAACTTTAAAATCTTAAATAGGAGCCCCATTTTTTATTGCAGATTTGGATTCCTTACGAAAAGAATAAGTAACTTTTATTCGAAACATTTTTTCGGATTATGCATAGATGGCGTTATAATCGGAAAAAACGATTGTTGGAAATAGAAAATTAAATTAAAAAATGGCAAGCGCCCACTAAAATGGAAAATGTTACTTAACTTTTGGTTTTAGGACCTACTCTTCACAACCCAATAGGTCTCCAAAGCGCTCGAGTGGCTGCACATTTAGCATACTTTGCTCCCCTACCATTATATTTATTTTAGTATTAAAAAACTTGGGTGACGTCAGGCAGACGGATAAGTTAAGCTATTTTGTTATTAAAATAATGTTTTAGTATACTTTTTAATTGCCTTGTGAAACCAGAAAATATTTTCCAATTTAAACCGAATTTATTTATTCAAGTTCTATAAGGTATTACATTTCCCTTACAAAAGAAATTCGCATATTAATGTATTTTTTCTAATTTTTAGTTGCCGTGGGGGGCAGAAAATATTTTTTTATTTTAACGCAATTTTACTAAAATACTAAATAGTGTGTTAGGCAACTTTTGTGAGCTATTACATTTTTGTTTCGAAATAAAATTTTTTGTCGTCTGTTAACATTTTTACAAATTTTTAATTGTATTGGGGGGGGGGCAGAAGATATCTTCCAATTTCGAAAAAATTTTACCAAAATACTTAGCAGTTGATTCGGCAACTTTTGTGAGGTATTACTTTTCCATCGCACAAAAAAATTTTTTTTTCGCCTTTTTCGATGCACCCTACTATTCATTATAGTTCCATAAAAATTGCGAGGGACAGTGAGATAAATAGTTCCGGTTTTCTACAAAGGGCACCAATACTTAGCATACGCTGATGATGTGGTTTCATTGCAAGAAATGGAAAAGAACTGGCAAGTATAGCAAAAAGACTGATTCGTGAAAGAAACCATTAGAGCAGAGCCCACCTACAGAAGAAATGACGATAGGAACATTTGCCTACGATACTGCTCTGGGCTTTACATTTCACATGCCGACACTATTTATGCCTCGAATCTTTTTCAAGCATAATAAACAGAATACAATACAAGATTGGTTTTTGGAATGGAAAATTAAAGTAAACGAAGACAAATCTATTCACGTTACATTTACAAGAGGAACCTGCCCCCATGTAAATTTAAATTATCATCAATTACCTTCAGTCAACGAGGTAAAATATCTTAGTGTTCATTTGGACAAAAGTCTCACATAGAGGAAACATATTTGGACCAAGAGAAAGCAACTAGGTCTCTAATTCAGAAATATGTATTGGTTAATGGGTCGTTCATCAAGATAATCCCTGGATAACAAATTGCTGCTCTATAAGACATTGTTTACGCCCATCTGGACATATGGACTGGAACTATGGGAAACAACCAGTCACTCCAACATCGAAATCATTCAACGCTTCCAATCAACAATTCTCTGAACGATCACCAATGCACCGTGGATAAAATCCTTCTTATCTTTAGTCAAGGTCACTTCTTCTTGCAGTGCCTATTCGTTTCGAATGTTGGCGGCCATCATGGCAATCTGTAGTTGTCATACTGCTGCTCTAAAAAGATTTGTGGTTGTTGTGTTGAACCACGTACGTAGATTTTTCAACCAAGATTCCCTTCGCCTTCCTGGTCCGCGTTTTCCTTCTACTTTTCCCTGTAAAATTAGTTGCAGAACTCCATATATCTCGCTGTTCCTCATGATGTGACCGAGGTATTCGATTTTGGCTGTTTTTATTGTGGTTAACAGCTCTTTTTCTTTTTGCATTTTCAACAAAACACCCTGGTTAGTAATATGGCCGGTATAAGATATCTTCAAGATTCGACGATAAAGCCACATTTCGAAAGCCTCAATTTTGTTGCAGGTGGCGCATGGCGTCTGTGAGAGTGCACAAGTTAACTCCGTACAACAGTAAAGGAAAGATGTAACATCGTAGTAACCTGAATTTTATGGGAATTGATAAATCATGACATTTGAATAGCTTAGTCATTTTTTGAAATGCAGATCTTGTTTTCTTAATCCTACATTTGATTTCTAGAGAACGGTCCCAATTTTCATTGACGTGCGTACCAAGGTAGGTATATGTTTTTACTCTTTCCATTTGTTGACCGTTCACACTGCTTCGTCCAAATTGCTGTTCCTTGTTAGATATTATCATACATTTTGTTTTCTTAGTGTTTAGCGAAAGTCCGTATCTCTGACTAACTTCTGCGATTCTGCTTATTAACTCCTGGAGGGGAGGGCTTCGAAACTGTCAGCGAAAACCACCGTGTCGTCTGCGTATCTTATGTTATTGATACATTCTCCGTTAATTCGAATTCCGGCTTCAACATCCTCCGCTAATTCTTGAAAGATTTCCTCAGGAGTAGATGTTAAACAGCAGTGGTGATAGTATACATCCCTGACGGACCCCACGTTCGATTTTGATATCGTCGGATTCTTCTGTTTCTTTCCGGATAGATGATGTTTTATTCCAGTACAGATTGCTGATAATCCTTAAATCACAGGTGTTTATTCCAATATTGGTTAATATCTCCATCAGCTTGTCGTGCTTTACTGTATCGAACGCCTAATGGTAATCAATTACATCTCTACATCGTTGAAATAGCACGTGTGTACTAAATAGAGCCTCTTTTGTACCCACTGCATTCCGAAAACTAAACTGTACGGCTGATTTTTTCTTCGCACAGACTATACAGAATGTAACAAAAATACAGGTCATAAATTAAGTCACATATTCTGGGACCAAATATTTTTCGATTGAACTTAACTTACCTTAGTACAAATGTGCACCTAAAAAAAGTTACAGCCCTTTGAAGTTACAAAATAAAAATCGATTTTTTTCAATAGATCGAACTCTGTTTGAGGTTTCTTATTGAAAACGGACATGTGACATTCTTATGATAGGAACATCTGAAAAAAAAATTATAGTGAAATTTGTGTACCCCATAAAAATTTTATGGGGGTTTTGTTTCCTTAAACCCCCCAAACTTTTTTGTACGTTCCAATTAAATTATCATTGTGGCACAATTAGTTAAACACAATGTTTTTAAAATTTTTTTGCCTCTTAGTACTTTTTCTAAAAGTTAGTTTTTTTGAGATATTTTGAATATGTTGTCAAATCCACCACATATTTGTGTACTGTTAAGTACGATTTTAGAGACTTGGTAATAATATGAAAATTTAATACTAATTGTTTAAAAACTAGTAAACTTTGTATCTGGGGCTTTTCGTTGTTTTCCTCGTAATACGAGAGATGTCGCTAAATTGCGTCTCAGAGGTGGGTTCATTGCATTGCGATGGTTTGCCTTAAATTGGCAGAATTGTTTGTATTTCCTTCAGAGTTGAGACTTCTGAGCTTCACTGATGAGGCATAAGGATGCTGAAATAGCTATATGGAGATGGTGGTCCAACTCTGAATCAAATATAAACAAAACCTGCCTTGATCTTTTTTATCTTTTTCATTTTTACTCAGTTTGAGTATTTAGAAACTGTCTTTCGGTCCTTTTCCTTGACAAAGAGAAGGTAAAACCCGTGTTGAGCTGGCCCCCCCCACTTGCAAAAATTAAAAAACAAATAGCCCTGATTTATGAGCTATTTATGAGCTCTCATATTCCGCAAACTAAAAATTTTGAGCTCGTTCCACTGAGCAGGAATTTAATACCCTAGTGGGGGGGGGGGGGGCTGAGCCACTACTTAAAAATAGGAATATTGAATCGGTTTTTGCGGCAGAATTACGAGCTATTTATGAGCTCTTGAAATTATATAGTTTTCGATTTTTGAGCTCATCCCCTTCACCCCCCAAACAACCATTTAATTGATTTAACTTAAGAGAAAGATGCTGAGAAAACTTAAAATATATCGTATTGCGAATATAATTCATATAGCTTATATACTCTAAGAATAAACTATTAAATCAAGAGCATTTCGATTATTGAGCTACAACCCCTTCGCAAGAAAACCACCCTATCTTCCCGGCTTAAGAGAAAGTTGTACTTAAAATGCATTAAACTAATTATTTGGCGACTACATATCATTTAATAATTTATAAGCTTCCAAATTACGCTCATTTAGATCAGTAGATTGCAATTTATTTTGTATAGTGCAGTCACTGAAGGTAAAAATCAACGATTACCTTCAATTTCGGTGAACCTTCATCGATTTTCACGAAAATTGGTCAGTAGTTAGAGGATACGTCAAGAAACAAAGGTGACATGGTACCACCTTGCGCCTTTACCCTGAGGGTGGATACCGCCCCTTCTCGGGGGTGAAAATTATTTTATAAAAAATAAATGCACAAATCAATAAAAGAACAAATTAAAAGCAAAATTTAGTATAAAAAGTTAATAAAATAAGTCAATACTTTTTAAGTTATTAAAGATCAAAGATTTTAATTATTTGTGAAAAAAATGCATGTTTTGAAAAGGTTTTTTGTAAATCACTGAAAAACTTTAAGTTTTTACAAAAAAGGTAATAGTAGTTTAATTCGTATAGCTTATAGTCTAAGAATAAACTCTTAAATCACGCGTCTTTCGATTATAGAGCTACAACCCCTTCGCAAGAAAACGACCCCATATACGCAAAATATACGCATCTCAATTATTGAATTGCCATTTTCTTTCTATAGTGCAGTCACTGAAGGTAAAAATCAACTAGTACCTTCGATTTCGGTAAATCTCCATTTATTTTCACGAATTGACAATAACAACTTGGGGTTTTAGCCTGGGGTATATGTCACCCCTTCTCGGGAGTGAAAATTACTTTATTAAAAATAACCCCACAAATCGAGAGAGGGACAAAGTGTAAGCAAAATTTGTTATATAATGTGATTAAAATAAATCAATACTTTTTGAGTTATTAAAGATCAAATATTTTAATTTTTGGAAAGAAAATGCATGCTTTAGAGCGATTTTTCATAAATGACTCAAAAACTGTAAGTTTTTACAAAAAAGTTTTCATCACTAAAATTGAAGCTAATAAAAAATATAATAAATTGCTTACCTGAAAAACCCTTTAATGTTAATTTAAAGTAAGTTATTGGTAATTAAATGTATATTTTTTCCGCGACTGTTAAAATCTAAGGGTTCAAGCTTAAATAACGGGAAAAAGGTGCATTTTATAACACTTAGGTACTAAATACTTATCAAAGTACTTAGAAATACCTATGAAAAATAAGATGCAGAAAAAGTTGATAGTATCAAAATCCGCTCACCAATTTTCGTGAAAATGAATGGAGATTTACCGAAATCGAAGGTACTAGTTGATTTTTACCTTCAGTGACTGCACTATAGAAAGAAAATGGCAATTCAATAATTGAGATGCGTATATTTTGCAAGCTCATAAATTATTAAACGATATGTAGTCGCCAAATAATTAATTTAAATTATTTTAAGAACAACTCTCTCTTAAGCCGGGAATATGGGGTCGTTTTCTTGCGAAGGGGTTGTAGCTCTATAATCGAAAGACGCGTGATTTAAGAGTTTATTCTTAGAATATAAGCTATACGAATTAAACTACTATTAACTTTTTTGTAAAAACTAAAGTTTTTCAGTGATTTACAAAAAACCTTTTCAAAACATGCATTTTTTTCACAAATAATTAAAATCTTTGATCTTTAATAACTTAAAAAGTATTGACTTATTTTATTAACTTTTAATAATAAATTTTGCTTTTAATTTGTTCTTTTATTGATTTGTGCATTTATTTTTTATAAAATAATTTTCACCCCCGAGAAGGGGCGGTATCCACCCTCAGGGTAAAGGCGCAAGGTGGTACCATGTCACCTTTGTTTCTTGACGTATCCTCTAACCACTGACCAATTTTCGTGAAAATCGATGAAGGTTCACCGAAATTGAAGGTAATCGTTGATTTTTACCTTCAGTGACTGCACTATACAAAATAAATTGCAATTTACTGATCTAAATGCGCGTAATTTGGAAGCTTATAAATTATTAAATGATATGTAGTCGCCAAATAATTAGTTTAACGCATTTTAAATACAACTTTCTCCTAAGCCGGGAAGATAGGGTGGTTTTCTGGCGAAGGGGTTGTAGCTCAATAATCGAAATGCTCTTGATTTAATAGTTTATTTTTAGAGTATATAAGCTATAGGAGTTATATTCGCAATACGATATATTTTAAGTTTTCTCAGCATCTTTCTCTTAAGTTAAATCAATTAAAGGGTTGTTTGGGGGTGGAGGGGATGAGCTCAAAAATCGAAACTATATAATTTCAAGAGCTCATAAATAGCTCGTAATTCTGCCGCAAAAACCGATTCAATATTCCTATTTTTAAGTAGTGGGGGGGGGGCTGACTCAGCCCCCCCACTAGGGTATTAAATTCCTGCTCAGTGGAACGAGCTCAAAATTTTTAGTTTGCGGAATATGAGAGCTCATAAATAGCTCATAAATCAGGGCTATTTGTTTTTTAATTTTTGCAAGTGGGGGGGGGGGGCAGCTCAACACGGGTGAAGGTAAATGCGTGGCCTAAGCGTCATCTATTTGCTTTCTCTTACTTTCGTCGTCTCTTGTGATTATATATTGTAAGATCCGGAGATACGGGATGCAGCCAGAAAGCAGTTTATTAACGAAAAGTCTTAGATTTAAAATATTGTTTATTATATTTTTATTTCAATTATTCTAATTGTTTAAAAAGTAGTAAACTTTGTATCTGGGGCTTTTCGTTGTTTTCCTCGTAATACGAGAGATGTCGCTAAATTGCGTCTCAGAGGTGGGTTCATTGCATTGCGATGGTTTGCCTTAAATTGGCAGAATTGTTTGTATTTCCTTCAGAGTTGAGACTTCTGAACTTCACTGATGAGGTATAAGGATGCTGAAATAGCTATATGGAGATGGTGGTACAACTCTGAATCAAATATAAACAAAACCTGCCTTGATCTTTTTTATCTTATAAATTACAGTTTGAGGTATACTTTGAACCATATTAAAAAAGAAGCCACATCTCGATAAAAGGTGCATTATCTGAAAAATACTAAGAGACAAAAAAGTTTTAAAAACACTGTGTTTTACTAATGGTACAGCAAAAATAGTTTAATTGGAACGTACACAAACATTTGGAGGGTTTAAAGGCACAAAACCCCAATAAAATTTTTATGTAAACATATTAAAAAATAAGCCGCATCTCGATTAAAACTGGTTTATGGAAAAAGTACTAAGAGGCAAAAGTTTTAAAAACATTGTGTTTAACTAATGGTACTACAAAAATAATTTAATTGGGGCGCACATAAAAGTTTGGGGGGTTTAAGGGAACAAAACCCCCATAAATTTCAATATAATTTCTTTTTAGGATGTTCATGCCATAAGAATGTCACATGTCCATTTTCATTAAAAAATCTCTAATAGTTTTCGATATATCGGAAAAAATCGATTTTCATTTTGTAACTTCAAAGGGCTGTAACTTTTTTTGTGTGCATATTTGTACTAAGGTAAGTTAGGTTCAATCGAACTATTTTTGGTCCCAGAATATGTGATTTAAATTATAACCTGTATTATTGTTACACCCTGTATATTCTTTGATGTATAATTTTTAGAAATAATTATAAAATATGGCTCATTAAGCTGATGGTTCGAAAATCACTGCAGGATACGGATTTCACTGCATGTTCTTGGTATTACTCCGCTTAAATATATATTATGTCATTAAATATTTTGCTTAGGCGTTTAGTACCGTCCGGTGTTACATAGTTGTATGAATTCAGCATATGCATTGTCAGGTCCAGGAGTTTTGCCATCTTTTAGTTGTGATATGGCTCTTTCCACTTCATCTGATGTGATTGGTAAGTGGTCATCACATATGTAGGATGGAGGTTGTTCGGAGCTAGTATCATCAAAGAGTTTCTGTATATATTTTGTCTATATACAGATTCCTTGACTCCTGTCTGTGATAATATTCCCCTGTTGGTCTCGCAATTTGCTAGCTGTGTTGGATTTATGAACACCAGCTGCTTGTTTCACCTTTTTATGAATGTTAAACGTATCATGTTTTTGTTCTAACAATCATGGTTTTGTTCTAACCAATTTTCTTTGGCCTTTCGTAGTTCAGTCCTCTTTTTTCTCTAAATCGTGTTGTACATTATTTTGTTGTTCTTTGATTTTCTTCTTTCTTCCATAAATTGCAGTATATTGTCATTCATCCAACTTTTTATCATCTCTTTCTTTTCTATTAGATGTCCTTCTCTGATATTTTTAAAGGTTTCACATATATTTTGGAGTGATTCTTCGGCATTATATGTTTGCTCCATATTACTTAGTTTCTCTGAAAGAATCTGTGCGACTGCCTCTTTTGTTTTTTTATCTTTTATTATTCTCATATCGCACTTTTTGTTGCTATTCTTTGTGCAACCTTCTTGAATCTAAACCTAAATTTACTAACAATAGGAACATGATATGATGATACGTCAGCACCATGGTAACCCTTAACTGATAGGCATCCATTGCGGAATCCCTTATTCACCATTATGTAGTCAATTTGATTCCATATTGCGTTTCCTGGTTGATCTTGCGGGGAGACCCAGGTATACAAGCGTCTTGGTGGTAGTTTGAAAAATGTATTTCGTATTGCAAATTCTTCTTCATCTATAAACAGTTTCAATCTGTCTCCCCTTTTATTTCTCTGTCCTAGACCAAAATCACCTATGAATTCACCGCTTCTCGCTTTACTTTTTTCGCATTGAAGTCACCCATAATAATAGTTCTACCTTCTTTTTTTAAGTCGTTTAAGTGACTTTATCAACCACTCATAGAATTGCTCTAGCTCTTCTCTTCTGGTTTATCGTTCGTGGGGGCACACACTTGTAATACATTTAATTTGACGGGACTAGTATTCGGTTGGATTATTATTAATCTTTCAGAAATAGGTTTAACATTTGAAATATATTGACGTAATTGGGGGACACTATTATTCCAACCTCATATATATGTTGGCCATCATCGTTTCCTTAGTGGTATACCATATGGTTGTCAACGATATAAGTACCACGATTTGGTCACCTCATTTCGCTTATGCCCATTATACCTATTCCGACTCTTGTCATTTCTTGACTGGTATTATGAATTTTTCCAGCCTGATACATTGTTTTCACATTCCAGGTACATATTTTAATAATCAACTCTGATGTTCTTAGAGACAATTTTCCGGTTCTGTCACAGGGGTTTCGCTGGGTTACGACCTGGGAGGCCCTGTGGTCTAAAGGTGGATCACCTTCCCTGCCGAATCTTGGTTTCCGTATACCATGATTAGTAACTACTTCCTCTTTAGTTGGATTTGCCATGATATCTTTACTAGAGATATCATCAGGGACCTTTAATGCAGTGGTTTCTCGTTGCCTTTTGCATTCTGATGCCGTTGACCACTTTCTTGGTTCTTCCGCCTTTGAGACCAGTTCTGTCTCAGCACAACAGAGTGCCCTTCCATTTACCAGCTCGTCCGCCCGAAACCTTTGGCTAGTAAATAGTGGATTGCTTATTCCGGAAAACACTCGGACGTCAGAGCCTCGTTAGTTATCTAGCAGGATGTACTAGATGACCATGATCTAGATCATCATACGAGCAGGCGAGATTGACATTTAAACAGGAGAGACTTTATCGCCGGTCCAAAATAAGAATGACGCAACTGCAAATTTTTTCAATTCCTGTTTATTGCGTAATTAACTTCCAAAATATTGTATACAGATGATACAAAAGCGACAGAACTGTAACTATGTGCTTAACCACCACAGGGTAGTTACGTCGTTATTGAAATATTCACCATTTTAGACCTTGTTTCAGATGAAGAATGACGCAACTGTAAATAGGGTTGAAAATGGGGGGACCAAATTAAGATAATGAAATTCAGACCAATAGAGATGAAAGTAAGGGCCATCGCTCTAAGAATAAACGGCATAATAAATATTTAAAAATTTTTTTTGTACAGAAAAATTTTCAGATTAAAACTGACGCAACTATAGATGGGGTTAATGGGGGGATTAAATTGAAATAATGAAATTCGAACCAAAGGAGATGAAATTAAAGCCATTATTGTAAGAATACACGCCATACCGATGGTCCGGATGGTTACTCTTTATTTAATTACTATTTTAAATATTTAAAATTTTTTAGATGAAGAATGACGCAACTGTAAAAAGGGTTGAAATGGGGGGATTAAATTAAGATAATGAAATTCGATCCATCAGTGATAAAAATAAAAGCCATCATTGTAACAATAAACGCCATACCGATGCTCCTGGACAATTACTCATCATTTAATCCCTACCTTAAATATTTAAAAATCGTTTTTTTTTTGCTTTCCTGATAAGTTTTGTTTTTTGCAGTTACATCATTCTTATTCCGGACCGGCCATATGTTGCGCATCACTATCCCATAACATCCCATTACTTATTTTTATTTTTATACTTTCTACATTGAAAGAGGTGTAATCTCAAATCTAGTTTTTGAATCGATTATTTTGCACTCAGGTATACGTAATGTCGACGTAATGAATATATTAAGCATATTATACATTATAAATTTAATAATAATTATAACATTCAGTATTATTTAGATTATAGAATATATTATCTCCTTCTAACTGTTTACAATTTGTGTATCCCTTGTATACCTAATTTCCCACGCCAATCGTCTATTACGATAAACAGCGCATAAGAAACAATATTTTGACATACTAAGCATCTAAAGCGAGCTCCACACTCTCGGTGAAGTTACTTCGCCAAAGTTGACCGAAGTCCGAAGTACCTCTCTACACACTCGTTTTACTTCGCGAGGAACACATTCAAGCGGTGCGATACCGACAAAGATCCCTTTAACTCGGACGCACCAGACCGACAGAGAATGGAAGTAGAACGAAGTGAGGCAAAGTTGCACAAGGTGGCCATCTACACTCTCGTACTTGTTGAACCTCGATCGACTTCGGCGAGAGTGTGGAGCTCACGTTACTGAGTGACGCTGATATTGGGTTTCCTCCACTAGCGCATTCTTCTTATCTTTGCGCGTGGTTTAAAACCTCTAAATAGCTTCGAATGCATTCCAAATTATATTCAATCAAAGCTGACGTACCACAGAGTAGCGTATTGGGACTTACCTTGTATCTCTTGTTTACCGCAGATATACCTACAGCTCTTCAGGAACCACTAGTGGAGAGAAGACCTACAGAAGAAATGATGCTAGGAACATTGCCGACGATACAGCAATCTTGGCTTCACATGCTGACCCTCTTTATGCCTCGTATCTCCTTCGAGCAAATCTAAACAGAATACAAGATTGGTATTTGGAATAGAAACTTAAAGTCAACGAAGGAAAATATATTCATGTTACATTTACAACACGAAGAGGAACCTGCCGTCCTGTAACTTTCAATAATCGTTAGCCAACGAGGTAAAATGCCTTGCTATTCATTTGGACCGAAATCTCACAAGGAACAAACATTTGGACCAAGAGAAAGCAACTAGGTGTCTAATTCAGAACATTGGTTAATGGATCGCACATCAAGATTATCTCTGGATAGCAAGAAGTTGCTGCTCTAAAATGCATTAATTACGTCCATCTGGACATAAATATGGGTTGGAACTATGGGAAACAGCCAGTCACTTCAACATCGAAAGCATTCAACGCTTCCAATCAAAAATCCTCCGAACTATCACCAATGCACCGTGGTACACCAACAACAGAATTATTCATGGTTACGTTAAAATATATATGACACAGGAGGTACGTTGCATACATTCTCAAGCTGGAAGACCATGAAAACCTTAACCCCCTAGATAAATTCTAAGAACAATGTAGGTTAAAGGGATTCGATCCACAGGAATTACTACTTGAAGAGTACAGGGGAACAACAAGGAATGTCACTTTTTCATGAATTTTGGTTTTTGCCGCCATGTGGTAGCAAAAACTGAGTACTATCCACTAGCCTTTCGATTCAGGACAAAGACCAGAAAGATCAGTCTATATAAATTTTCTAAGAATTTGTATCCAGACGAAGGACCAGGATTGTCCGCACGCCACTGAACAAAAATAAAGGATGTTAGCAGTTTTTTGGTGCACTATTAAATTAATAAGTTAATATAGATTAAAATTATATTAAGCGTATAGAATAATAAATGCTAGAATTCCGCTAAGAATCTCCTAAGTGGTTTTTAGGTATCATAAGAATTAAACCTTTATTGGTGTTTATCTCAATGTATAAAATATGACATTCCTTGTTTTCCCCCTGTACTCTTCATTTAGAGTAAACTTGTAAACTAATTAGTTAGGTACCAGTTAATTTCTATATAAGTTTTTAATAATTACTGTACTTTGATTTTACCAAGTGTGTAAAATCCTTCTTGTCTGAAAGCTTTATTTTTATTAGTAGAGTTTAGTGATCGAGTAATCTTGGCACATACTAACTATCCCTGCAGTTCTACAAATGAAAACGTAATTGGTCGATTATAGTGGAGTAAAGGTACGATTCCGAACAAGACCGCAAACCGCAAACTGCAAACCGCAGACCGCAGACCGCAGCGACAGACCTACTGGTTCATATGGTTTCTTATGAGCTTGATGTCGAGTAGAGCGGCACTGTCGCCGCCGCACGCAGAACGTCGCCACCGCAGACCGCAGGACTGCACCAGAACCAGTAGTGTCGCCGACCGCAGAGCGACATCACGTATTTTCGCTGTTTACAAATTGACTGAAACGTGAAAAGAATTGAATTTCTTTTAAAAATGAGTTTTTCAAATGAAGAAGAAGAGCAATTAATTAATTTTGTACCAAAATATCCCGTTATTTACGACGTCAGCCACGTTAATTATCGTAATAATGTAATAGTCCAGAAAGCCACTGCACATCCGCTAGGAAAAATATTCTAATTCGGATTTTTTGCATAATCTTACTCAAAAAGGACCCCTTTTAACAAATTTGCATGTTGCCAGGACCAAAAGTTGGTCAAAAATTTTTTAAACGTTTTTTTTTGTTTTTTTCCTAAAATGATTTTTTTTGCATGGAACAATTTTTTTTAGGTTTTTTGGATTATTCCAAACAGAAAAGGTCTTTACTGACTTTTCTCTAAAGTTGATAGTTTTTGATATATAAGCGATTAAAAATTGAAAAATTGCGAAATCGGCCATTATTAACCCTCAAAAACTATATGAAAAACTAAAAATTTGAATGTTGCCAAGGTAGGTAGATATTCTCTAAACATCGATTGATGAAATCCCGAAGAGTTTTTTGCAATACAATATCAAAAACCCATTTGTTTTTTAATTGCCAGTCAAGCGTGCGCGACACTACTTTCCACCGTTGCATGTGCATACAGTATGGTGCAAATGAAAGGAATAAATTCGTTATTTCGTAAACCGGTGACTTTAAGGAAAAATCCCGAAACAGGTCGGTTTTTATTTTTAAGTTATGATATTGTGGCATATATAGTATACTAGTGACGTCATCCATCTGGGCGTGATGACGTAATCGATGATTTTTTTAAATGAGAATACGGGTCGTGTGCTGGCTCATTTTAAAGGTTCTTCAATTCTCTATTCAGTAATATAAACATGTACATTATTATTTATACAGAGTGTACGACCCATACTCTCATTAAAAAAAATCATCGATTACGTCATCACGCCCAGATGGATGACGTCACTAGTATACCATATATGTCACAATATCATAACTTAAAAATAAAAATCGACCTATCTCGGGATTTTTTCTTAAAGTCGCCGGTTTACGAAATAACGAATTTATTCCTTTCATTTGCACCATACTGCATACACATGCAACGGTGGAAAATAGTGTCGCGCACGCTTGATAAGCAATTAAAAAAAAAAAGGAGTTTTGAATATTGCATTGCAAAAAGCACTTCGGGATTTCATCAATCGATGTTTAAAGAATATCAACCTACCTTGGCAACATTCAAATTTTCAGTTTTTCACATAGTTTTTGAGGATTAAAAATGGCCGATTTCGCAATTTTTCAATTTTTAATCGCTTATATGTCAAAAAATATCAACTTCAGAGAAAAGTCACTAAGACCTTTTCTGTTTGGAATGATCCAAAAACCTAAAAAAATTTTGTTCCATGCAAAAAAAATAATTTTAGGAAAAAAAAAACAAAAAAAAATCTTTAAAAAATTTTTGACCAACTTTGGTCCTGGCAACATGCCAATTTGTTAAAAGGGGTCCTTTTTGAGTAAGATTGTGCAAAAAATCCGAATTAGAATATTTTTCCTAGCGGATGCGCAGTGGCTTTCTGGACTATAATTAAAGAAAACATTTGGAAGACTTTAGGACCGGAGCTAAATAAAAGCGGTATGTATTTTTATTTTTCTTTATTTATTTTGTGTATGGTCCAGAACTAATAGCATCTTCTTGCCATGCAACTGCCCCATATTCACTACAGAAAAAGTCTTTAAGTTTGTCTCTAATTTGGAATCCTTCGTTATTATTAAATCCACCGTGTCGAGCAAAGCGTAGCATATTAGCCTGGCTGGGTTTTTCTTCATTGTCATAATTAAAAAATGGATAATTATTTTCCTCGAGGTAACCATCACGCAGAAGGTTGTGTAAACATCAAGCTGTCAATATTAAATCGTCAACTATATCTGGGGCCACAGCAATAGGTGTATAAAACCGGTGCTGCCCAAAATCCCGACAGCCAAAATCCCGACAGCCAAAATCCCAACGGCCAAATTCCCGACGGCCAAAATCCCGACACGCCAGAATCCCGACACGCCAGAATTCCGACATGCAACAATCCTCGCATAAGTAAAAATTCCGACTTTTGTGTAATACTTTTAATACAAAATACTTTTTTTAGTAACAAAAAATAAAAAAACAGATGGCTATAAACAAAAACAAGAAATAAATGTAATTATATGTTAAAAAGAAACTTATCAAACCTGTCGGGATTCTGGCTTGTCGGGATTTTGGCCTGTCGGGATTCTGGCGTGTCGGGATTTTGGCCATCGGGATTGTGGCTGTCGGGATTTTGGCTGTTGGGATTTTTGGGGTAGACCCGTATAAAACACCCTAAACACTTGACTTAGTAACCCAAAAGCGTTTTCTGTCACACGACGACCTCGGCATAATCTATAGTTATAAATTTGTTTCTCTCTTTCTAATCTAGCCAACCTTCTAGAATAAGGTTTCATCATATAATTACTTAATGCAAATGCTTCGTCTCCAATTAAGAAATGTGGTAATATTACCTGAGTACCCGGTAAATTTTTTGGTGGTGGTATATTAAATCTATTATTAGCAATTTTCTTTCCAATCACTGATTTTTGAAATATGCCATTGTCAGATTCTTTGCCGTAAGAACCAACATCAACTGCTAAAAACTTATAGTTTGCGTCCACGATAGCCAATAATACAATGAAGAAAATATTCTTTATAGTTGAAAAATAGTGATCCACTATTTTTACGTGCTTTGATGCGCACATGTTTACCGTCAATCCCTCCAATGCAATTTGGTATGTTCCATTTATGCCAAAAATCTTGTTCGACACATTTAATAGCTATTTGTATAACAAGGGAGGAAAGTGCTACTTTTAACAAGTAGGTACAATATAACTGTCAACTGTCAAATATAAGTCAAATTATTAATGTAAACATTGTTAAATCAAAATAACAATTTACTGTTTTTTACCATTCTGCAAAATACAGGGTGTTTTATAAATAAACGTTAAAATGTATAGATACTTACGTAATAGAAAATAGATATTATACAGGGTGTCAATAAGTTATATTTCATGAATGAAATACCATGACGTCACTTTTACTTTTACTCCCTAGGGAGGAAAAATATTTTCCTCCCTAGGGAGGAAAAGTACAACTTTGCTCCCTACAATCAGGTCTGGAAAAGTATACTTTCGATAGAGGTAGGTGGAAAAATCGTTTTCTGTAGGTAATGTCATTAATACTGGCAATAATTTATGTTTCAAACACTTAAGTACACTTTTCACAATTCTGGATATGTAAGATTTCTGGAAATGACAATGATCTGTAGCTTTCACCAGTAGCCAAGAATCTGTAACAAAAAATATTATTCAAACCTAAATTACTTTTAATTTGCAGGTGACGAGTGCAAAAAAATGGAAGTTTATTCGTGATGGGTACAACAGATTAAAAAAAAAGTACAAATTAGGCACTGGTTCAGCTGCTCCTCCGAAAAATTTTAAAGAGGAGAGACATCAACAGCTAAAATTTCTTGACGGTGTTCCCAACCATAGAACCGGAGGATCCAATGTACCAACATCGCCAGAAGAATTGCCAAACAATGAAGAAGATGTTGATCTCAGTTTGAAAAATGATGATTGTAATCAACCTACAGATCTCTTATTCGGTAATACCGAAAATGAAAAAATTGACGCCAAATCTGCAGTAGTTGTAAATATTACAGAAACATCTCAGAAGCCAAGGAAACAAATAAAAATTGGAGGTAAACGTAAAATAGACGACAGCTAAATATCTTGAAAGAAAGAGATAAAAAACGAGAGACATTTTTTAAATCAATTGTCAAAAAAAGAAATTATGATGATATAGAAGCATTTTGCCATCACAATGGGGAAGTTTTACGAAATTTACCTCACGTGGAAAAAGCCGAAGCAAAAAAACATTTAAGTATGGTTTTGCCAGACTATGAAATCAAGGCCGCACGAAATGCATGTGCAACTCAAGGTTGCTCAGCTGGATCTAATTGTGCATCACCTCAAAGCTCCTCAGATGAGTTGCCAGGTCCAAGTGTTTCACCACATTACCCACCTTACACACCAGGATCAGTTCACTATCTGTCCAGTGATTTTTTTCCAATAAGTGCTACAGGGACCACACCAGAACCGACAGATTTATCAGCACGGGACAATGAAGAAACTCCATTTTATTTACTTAGTTTATAAACTTGTGCTATAGATACTATACATTTTTTTACAGTATACAGAGTGAGTCTGTAATTTGGAATAAATTCAATATCTCAAATACTAATTGTTTTTTTTTTTGAAGAATGCTCCGACCTATCGATTAGTATTTCCAATTGTCCTTTTTGATATACAATAATAATGTATACAGGGTGTCCCAATTTAGATATATGACGTCATTATTGACTTTCTTAAATGGCAACACTGTCATCGATGACGTCATATCTCTAAATTGGGACACCCTGTATGCATTATTATTGTATGTCAAAAAAGATAATTTGAAATACTAATCGACGGGTCTGAGCATTTTTCGAAAAAACAATTATTATTTGAGATATTGAATTTATTCCAAATTATAGACTCTCTCTGTATAATACTGTTATAAGATAGTTATAAAATTTGATATTGAAAGTTAGTTTTTTGTTTTGACGTATACTTTAAATGTATTATTTAATTTTAGTTACTCACCTTAGAGTTAAAAATAATTTTTCTTCGCCACTAATAGCATTTCTTGTGACTTTAGCATTGATATCATCCTGAATAAAACTGAATGTAAAATTGAACGGTTTTTTATTTAAACGACAGTAGCTTCTGAATATATCTTCGTTGGCCATTAGATGTTTTTTAATGAGTATTGAATAACTTCCTTCAAATTGTCTATTTTTAAATAGAGACCTAGTTGGCTGCCTTTTTCTTTGATAATGCAAAAGTAAAAGATCGTCGTCATCTTCTTCTTCCATCTAAAGATATAACATTAATTCATCGTTGTTCATTGCGTCTGACATCCTACTTATACGACTTTTAATATTATACTATTATAAATTCTCATCGTGCAATGCTGTTGTCGCTGTTATGTAGATGCAGTGTAGTTCTGCTCGGAATTGGTCTGACCGCAGACGACACTGTCGCTGCAGTCTGCAGCCACTTTCGGAATCGTACCTTAAAGTACGTAGAGTAAAATGGCTACTCTAACAAGTAGACTAGTTCGGCTAAAAAGCATACTGGTGTACTCGACCGCTAACTCTACTAATGCAAACAATTTTTTAGTCAATCTCACTACTTTTGTTTGTTGTTGAGACTTAATAGATTGCAAAATGATTTTAAATAAAAAAATATAACTCAGTAGGATTTATTTTAGACAATATTTCCTTCTAACTGTTGGTATTTCCCTCGTATAGCTAATTTCCCACGCCAATCGTCTATTAATATTACGATAAACAGCGCGTAAGAAACAATATTGTCACATACACTAAGTATCTTACTGAGTGACGCTGATATCGGGTTGCCTCCACTAGCTCATTGTTCTTATCTTGTCGCGTGGTTTAAAACCTCTAAAAAGCTTCGAATGCATTCCAAATTATATCCAATCAAAGCTGCCGCACCACAGAGTAGCGTATTGGGACCTACCTTGTATCTCTTGTTTACCGCAGATATACCTACAGCTCTTCAGGAACCACTAGTGGAGAGAAGACCTACAGAAGAAATGATGCTAGGAACATTGCCGACGATACAGAAATCTTGGCTTCACGTGCTGACCCTCTTTATGCCTGGCATCTCCTTCAAGCAAATCTAAACAGATTACAATATTGGTATTTAGAATAGAAACTTAAAGTCAACGAAGGAAAATATATTCATGTTACTTTTACAACACGAAGAGGAGCCTGTCCTCCTGTAACTTTCAATAATCATTAGCCAACGAGATAAAATGCCTTGCTATTCATTTGGACAGAAATCTCACAAGGAGCAAACATATTTGGACCAAGAGAAAGCAACTAGGTGTCTAATTCAGAACATTGGTTAATGGGTCGTTCATCAAGATTATCTCTGGATAACAAGTTGCTGCTCTATAATGCATTAATTACGTCCATCTGGACATATTGGTTGGAACCATGGGAAACAGCCAGTCACTCTAACATCGAAAGCATTCAACGCTTCCAATCAAAAATCCTCCTATCACCTCCTATCATCCAACTATCACCAATGCACCGTGGTACCCCAACAACAGAATTATTCATGGTTACGTTAAAATAGATATGTCACAGGAGGTACGTTACATACATTCCCAAGCTGGAAGACCATGAAAACCTTAACCCCCTAGATAAATTCTAAGAACAATGTAGGTTAAAGGGATTCGATCCACAGGAATTACCATTTAGAGTAAACTTGTAAACTAATTAGATAGGTACTAGTTAATTTCTATATAACTTTTTAATAATTATTGTACTTTGATTTTACCAAATGTGTAAAATCCTTCTTGTCTGAAAGCTTTATTTTCATTAGTAGAGTTACTGATCGAGTAATCCTGACAAATACTAACTATCCCTGCAGTTCTACAAATGAAAACGTAATTGGTCGATTATAGTGGAGTAAAGTAGACTAGTTTGGCTAAAAACTCGATCGCTAACTCTACTATTGCAAACAATTTTTTAGTCAATCTCACTACTTTTGTTTGTTGTTGATATTTAATAGATTGCAAAATAATTTTAAATAAAATAGTTATTTTCCTAACAAGTGCAGAAAGTCATACTTTTCCGCACGCGACTGCAGTTTGTGGAACGACGCGAAGCGGGAGTTCGGCAAGCAGTCGAGTGCGAAAAAGAGACTTTCTGCAAGCGTTAGGAACAATATTTTCTCTACGAGTCTTTAAAAAATGACCAAATCTTAATCAATTAATTTAATTAATATAAAAATTCCACACCTGTAATTTTGAACCAATCAAAACACGTTATTTTGACAGATCACCATGGCAACGGATGTATTTTATCGGAAATTTTTTGCTCGTGGGGTACCCAACAGCGAATTATAGTGGAAATTTTTTGACGTTTACAATAACAGAACATTTTTGACAGACTGGTTTTTATTTGTTTACATAATTAATTTTGATTCATTTTCTATCACTTGTAGTTACTCAAAACCTATGTAAAATTGAAGAATATACTATTTTCTATCTTGAAATGGTATTCCCATGCAACTACAATGAGTAGAAATTACGAATTTGAAAGCCTAAATAATTGCTGACAAAGCTATGGCGCGCTATTAATCTGTTCATGCAGCTTTGGATTTTCAAATGCAAATTTGGTGTGGAATTTTCTTACCGAATACCACGCGAAGTCAAATTAATATCCGGAAATTTTTTTTTGATCATGAATATTTTTAGAAAATTTCCCTCGTCTGCGACTCGGGAAATTTTCAAAATATTCATGATCTCAAAAAAATTTCCGGAAATAATTTGACCTCTAGTGGTATTACTAGTGAAAATACATACACAAATTAATTCTTTGACAAGGTTGTCAAAACCAAAGTTTCAGCATAATTGGTTAGCATGACGACGATCTTGGTTTCCATGAGGACGATTCAAAACCACTGTTATTGTCTACTGATTTGACTTTCGAATATTATGTCAAAATTATTTTATTTCATCGAATTCTCGCGTTAATTTCATTAAAACATGAACACAATAAGATATATTTGAAATAAATTAGTTAATAATATCTAAATATTAGTTTATTGCATGTATTATAATAATTACTTTAAGGCCATATTAACATATCTAAATTAACACGCGTGCGGAACAGTAAAACGCGTGCGGAAAAGTAAAACGCGTGCGGAAAAGTAACACGCGTGCGGAAAAGTAAAACTTTCTAACCTAAAATGCGTGCGTGAAAGGAGACATTTTTGCACGCTCGTAGAAAAAAAAAATATAACTCAATAGAATTTATTTTAGACAATATTTTCTTCTAACTGTTGGTGTTTCCCTCGTATACCTAATTTCCCACGCCAATCGTCTATTACGATAAACAGCGCATTAGAAACAATATTGTCACATACTAAGCATCTTACTGAGTGACGCTGATATCGGGTTTCCCCCACTAGCGCCTTCTTCTTATCTTCGCGCGTGGTTTAAAACCATTGAAAAGCTTCGAATGCATCTATTTCTCAAAAAAGCGGATATTGTGCTCGCGTGAGGAAATAATTTTGTTCAAAATAAGTGTCAGTGACTTAGCGGCTTTTAGCTTTTTGGACTACAGTGCGTGGATAGTTCAAGATGAGGGAGATTAAGTACACTTTCAATAAAAGTAAGTACAATTTGGACATTTTAAAAAGGCTTTGAGGGCAAACTTTAAAAAAAATTTATAAAAATTTTCCTTCATCTTTGATTCATTCACTGATGATTTTTATGGTGCCGGTTTATGACTTTCCCTATTTTATTCATAATTCCATGATTACAAAAATATATTTTTGTATTGTACAAATCTGTACTGATAAGTAAAAAGGTCTTAAGTAAAAAAATATCAATACTGTCTAAGCATTTTACTAACTTAAAAAATCAATAAAAAGCTATGAAAAGGGATCGAATTTCAACACTTTTTAAGGCATTTTTTTAAGTATTAAAATAGAGATGGGAATCAGTCGATTTCTGTTACTTTTTGTCGATTTTTTTAATGTACCAACTAAAAAACTTAGTCGAAATCGATATTTTTTAACTTAAAACCTTTTTACTTATCGATACCGAAATTGCAATACAGTGGTGAACATATTATTAGAGCCACCTCAGAAAATTTTACTTTTTTTTTAATAATGGTATGTAAGTTTTTACTTTATACGGTCCACGTTGCCTTTGAAACTTTAGAAATGGATGCGATGTTTCTGTTTTAGTGATTAGTATTGCATATTGAAGTTTTTATTTCTCCTATTTTCCTTGGTGAGATGTCTTTGGATTTCCCATGATGTTCTGGTACCACTAGTGTAACGAACGCGAAATTTTTACTAAATTCGCAAAAAATAGTATAGACCTGTCAGAATATCATTAGAGAGCAATGGAAACTCACAAAGTTTATTATAACTCTAAACACCAAGAAGACAAAATAATAGGCACACGAGTTGCAAGCTAGGCTGGGCAGCACTGACAAACAATGGCATCTAAGTCACGCATTGCCACATATTATGCGTGTTGCCACTATTGTCAGACTATTTATTGCACTTTCATAAATTGTAACAAGACAGCCAAATGGAAACAAATCCATTAATATATGATACAGCTCAATTATATACCCTTCCTCTAAAACATTGAATTTTACTAGGTGGCTCTAATAATATGATCACCCACTGTACATAAGAGATTGTCGGTGTTTTTTCTATTCTGGTTGCATTTTTCGCAGAACTGCTAAAACGTTATGTATCTTATGGTAAAGATACCTTCTCCATCATGGGAGTTAATATAGTCATTTCTTCTTTTATTCGCAAAATGTTTATACTTATTCCTGTTATACTATTTTCAAGATTAATCTGAGTACCAAAGAGTCAGCCACCTAAGTGTTTCTTCAATTTATATTTAGAACATGTTATCTTGAGCAAAAAAAATTATTTAAAAATTATTTTTATTAAAACTCTTCTCTGCCCAATTGTTTGTACTATTTAGGGCTCACGTTTGAAATTGTCTCCTTCTTTATTTACGTTCTACAATACTCAATCCTTCTTTTTTATTGAATTCTAAGCATTTTCCTATTGGTATTCCCCCATGTTTAACCGTTATTCTCAGCTTTTAAATTCAGTTTCTAAATCGTAAAATTATCAAAATGTAAAAATATGAGTAAGTTAAACAATAACTTAAATATCACATGGGTTTTTAAATGGCACAAGTTCTATATTTTTGGATTTTTGGACATATAGGTCTTGGCCCACCATTAAAAACCAATTTTTACCTCCCTTATGAGATTATTTTTTCAGTTTCCGGGAGGGGTGGATATTTCAGTTTCGTAAATATAGATGTTTCTAAACTTTAGTGCATCCGACAACTGGAGTACCTACCTTAAAAATTTGTCGGACAATTGTACTAGTCGGACATTGTAATTACCAGTTAATTGTAAATATTTTTATCAAACAATCTTGCAAAAATCGGCTGTGAGGGTTTAAATTTTATGACTCTTTATGAAGCATGCGCCCCTCTCTAGGGACGGCGATCTGTGGAATCATAAATAATCATTTTTGGCAGGATTCTTTGACAAAAATACTTACAATTTACTGGTAATATAGTCCGAAATTTTTTTAAGAGTATTCCAGTTGTTGGACGCACCAAAGTTTAGAAACCTCTATATTTACGAAACACCCCCCCTCCTGAAAATTTTCCGAAATAAAAAAATTTTCCGAAATAAAAAAATTTTCCGATTAGACATGAATGACTGAATTAAAAATGTCTCATGAGGGAGGTAATATTTTTTTTTGAAATAGTTCGACCAAGGAATAATACTTTTAATACAAAATACTTTTAGTATAAAATATAAATTGCCTGTGTTTTAGAACAAGTATAAAAAACCGCTAAACGCCGTAAAAATGAGTGGCGCATACAATATTCTAGCTAAATAAGATCTGATATGAATATTACGTGGCGCGAAAATGTATTTTCATTTTGATGCAAAACAAAATTCTAGTTTTATTTTAAAAGATTTTTTCATAATATTTGCTAAATTTGAAGTAAGACGCGCCACAAAAGAGTAAATTTGATACAGTTTGAATTTTGAAACTCTTTTGTGGCGCGTTTACTTCAAATTTAGCAAATATTATGAAAAAATTATTTAAAATAAAACTAAAATTTTGTTTTGCATCAAAATGAAAATACATTTTCACGCCACGTAATATTCATATCAGGGCCTCGATTTTTGACCCTTCGCTTCGTTATCGAACTTATTCGCTACGCACACTAAACAGATACGAAGCGAATACGTTCGATAACGAAGCGAAGGGTCAAAAATCGAGGCCCAGATCTTTTGTAGCTGGAATATTATATGCGTCACTCACTTTTAAGGCATTTAGTGGTATTTTATTCTTGTATCAGGAGTTTTTCAAAGTTATTTATAAGTTAAATGTATAAAATCGAATGCAATGTTTCTCGATTACACGTTAAGCTTTATAAATGGTCGCCTTTGTTGCATTATCTCCCAAATGATCTAGTGTCCATCAAATGTACACTAGATTTTTTTTCTATTCGAAATAGATTGAAGAAAATATTAGGATGGCCGGTAAATGAACTCGGATTGCCCGTTGCCAGATCAAATTAGCGTCGTAACCACTACAACTACATAAACCATTTAGGGAATAATCGTTAATTGGATTATACTTTTGTAGCTTAATACCTTCTAAACGGCTTAACCGATTTTGTTCACTAAACATGAGTTTGAAACGTATTGACAAGTAGTATCTTATGCATCTAAGGTCAAGTATGATAACTGAAGCTATTACAGGAACTATTGAGCTTGAAAAACCGTTTTTCCCATAAGAAATAGATTTGATCATAACTATGAAGCCTATAACTTAACAATTCGAATTTTCCCGGATATAAGGTATACACCGTTAGATTTGTCTAGAGTCCTTCTACAAACGCTCAGTTATTGGCGTAATTCGTAGGTTGAAATTTTGAGTAATTGTCAAAAAACCAAAATTTTAAAGTTTATTTTTTCAGTTTTTCGGCTATACTGAGCCTTGTGTATGTCTGATACTGACAGCTTAGACACCATTTGAAACCTTAACTCAACGCTATTGATTTGGTGTATCTACTGTTCTCCGGGTCTAGGACGTTTCATCGCCGCCGTTTCGATGCCGCCAGTTCGATGCCGATGCCGGCCGATTCATCGCCAGTCAATTAATCGCTATCTGATATATTTCCGAATTTTCGACAGTTACAATTATTAGTTATTTTTAGTATTAATTAGGAATTCTAGGAAATGCGAGATATGACGGCGATTAAATGGACTGGCGATGAACCGGCGGCATCGAAACGGCCGGCGATGAACCGGCGGCATCGAAACGTCCCATTCCGCTGTTCTCCTGTCTCTTCTTGAACCGAATATATATATACCGCCAAAATTATGCTGTTTTGTACTTACCAAGTCCTATAGCTGGCTTATGGTTAGTCAAAACTCACAAACTACACCAGTTCTGAATCGACCCTCACCCCCTCTTCAAACACAGAAAAAAATTCAGATCGGTTTAACTTTTCCACACACGTACATACATACATACATATCCACAAACATTTTCCCTTTTTTAAATAAAAATTAGCTCATATTTCTAAGCTCGGTAACTTTTGAACGGTATAACCGATTTTCAAAATTAGACATGCGTTGGAAAGGTAATGATCGCTTCTATTAGACGCCGTAAAGGTCGGAGTTAAGTTTTTGGGAGTTTTGGGGACAAGAACGAAAAACACACCCTAAATAGGAAGGGCCGTAAAATCCACACCCTTGGACCAAAAAGGATGGTTGACATATGAATGGGTGAGTCTTTTTCTGAACTTTAAGATGGAAGTTGGCCCAATTTTCAATTCAGTCAGATTTAGAAAATCGAAAATTTCGTGTATATATAGTGTCGCGTGTAGGGGGTGTAGGTGTGCGCCACTGGCGAGAACTGCCGTTCTCTGGTAATATATTTATTCAGTAGGTGTTGTATTTCTTCTGGTCGTATTTTTAGCGAACATGTATAACAAAATGTTCATTCTATTCTTGTTAATTTTGTTGCTTTCATGTATAACCGAAATAAAAATTATAATTCTCCTTCTTTTTATTTATTTATTTATTTTATATTCTTTAATGGTATGTACGTTTTTGAAGTTATAGACCATGGCATGAAATTACTTTTCTTTCTGATATAATTTGTCTGTAACTGCGACAAACATATTCAATGTCGCACTTCTAGAATAACGATATGTAGAACAACAATTAATAAGCGACATTTAACAAATAATTATTCGTAAGTGCTTAAAGATATAATAACCTTAATTTTATTTGTCAAAACTACTATTGAGTACTACACACACTACACACAGTCAACTCAATATCGCACAAACAAGAATATTTGTAGACCAAATACCGCAAAAACTTATGAAAAATCGTTAGAAATTATGCAAACATGTGGTGTAGAAATCTATAAATCATTCAATGTCTAGTTCAATAAAATCAGAATAACGAAAAAAGTAACTTATCTCAGTTCATTATTGTTGTAATAAAAATATTACCATAAACACTATTTTAATACGTTTCAACAGAATAATGTTACGGTATATACATAATTAACGGTTTTACTTTAAATTTAATATGCCGTTTTTTTTTCAGATTAGATAAGACTAAAATAAATTAAAGTATATTTTGACTAAAAGTACCTATGATATTTTAAATGACATATTGCTTTTTTCGGGAATATGGAAACTCTGTTAATGATTTATTCTCCATTTTTCTCTTTTAAGGGGATGGGTACGTAGTTTCTGCTCCAATGCTATTCAAATGGGATTCATTTTTTTCGAATCCTGAGAAAACTGGTAAGTATTTTTGAAAAATTTAAACGCAGGATGAAAGATTACTTTATGAGCGAGGGCCGAAAATCCCCGAAAACTTCTATAATGTTTTTTTTAAATAAGTTACGAAAAAGTTTTTTTTTGTTTAAAAAAAAAAAGTTAGGAAAAAGAAGAGAAAAGTAAAAATAAAGTTTTTATTTTTTATTCTAATGGACTTTCGGCCCTCGGTAATAATTTAGTATTTTATTCTTCGTTTAAATTTTTCAAAAATATTTATTGGTTTTTTCAGGTTTCGAAAAAAATTAACACAACGTCGGTGGTAATATTTTCGAAATCTATCTTTGTCATAAAACGCACTCAGTCGAATAGAATATTCTCAGCATATTGTCAGTCAGACAGTGACAATTTTAAATATTTGATCAGGCATCGGGAATATTTTGAGTTGCTGATTAAATTTATATTGATAGTGTATTTGATAAATAATCGATTTAAGACGTGAACTTAATAAAAAGTTATTTATTGTTTATTATTTATGGAAGATCCAAGCAGAGAATACAGCAGGATATATTCAGTGATCCAAGTATCATGTTGCTAAAGATGTTAAAAATTGTAAGCATTTCATAGTAACAATATATTAATAAAAAATCACTTTATCACTTTTCCTCTTTTCTCGATTGATTATTAGTTTTTGTTGTACAGTAGATAAATTATTACAATCACTGAATACATAGTTAGTGAAAAAATGATCATATTAATTAACTGAATTAATAATTAAGGGAATTAATTATACAAGTAACAGTTATCCAAGAACATTCAAAAGCCATCTTTAAAGTTAACGATGACATTGTCAAATAAAGTATACATATCCATACCAGTGAGAATTTTACTACACGTAATTTGCCGTGTAAAGAGAGGAAAAGTAGGGATAGCCGTAAAATATTTGCTAATTATTTACCAATGGCTTTAAGGGGAAAGGAACAAAATGCAAAATTTTGACGCCTGTCAAAATTTTCAATGTATTATAAATGGAATTATTTTTTTTCGAATCCTGAGAAAACTAATAAGTATTTTTGAAAAATTTAAACGCAGAATGAAAGATTACTTTATTACCGAGGGCCGAAAGTCCCTTAGAATGAATCAAATGTTTCTGTTGAATGAGATATTTGAAATTAAAAATTGCACTAAATTCTCTTAGTTGTTCACCCCTGTAACTTATTCAAATAAACATTTTAGAAGTTTTCAGGGACTTTCGGCCCTCGGAAATACCGTAATATTTCATTCTGCGTTTAAATTTTTCAAAACTACTCATTAGTTTTCTCACGATTAGAAAAAAATGAATCCCATTGAAATACCATTGAAGCCGAAAGTTCGTACCCATCCCCTTAATATTTTATTTTTCATTTACTCTATTAACTTTTATTTAAAAAAAATATTCTCTTTTAACATGATTTTTTGATCAATAAAATCAATCAATAATTTTGGATCAATTTAATAATGTCCTTATGTGATTTTGGTCTAGTTCTTTTCATTCTGGAATTTGTCGTTCAGTTTATTTTGTAATGTTTTTTGCAAGATCTTAAGTTTAGTTTGACCGGATAACCTCATCTGAAACTTCTGAAACCGTCTCCACTTTTCTGCGGCATATTTTACATTCCGCTCCTGGGTTTTAAAATAGGGAGAGAGAAGTACTCGAAAAGTAACCGATAGTTGTAGCATGCATGATATGTGACGTCTATTTTTCTGAGCTACTTTTTTGTCCTGAGCTTTTATTCCTGAGCTACTTTTTATATTGTGTCGTATAAATAAAAAAACGTGGTATTATAAAATAGTTATTTATGAAACAGTTCATGAAGTATGCTTTTTGCGAACGCACGCGATGTTTAGAGCACGAGCGACAACGAAGCGAGTGCTATACATCGCGTAAGTTCACAAAAAGTACTTCACGCGCAGTTTCATACAATATTTTATGTACGATAAACAAATAAAAAGTTGTAACTCTTCGTCACTGGAAATCATTTCATATCCTGCAATTTTTAGAACTTTGACATTTAAAAATTCTAACTTCTTTCAAACCACAAAACTGTCAAAACTTTTGTTGTAATTTATTGCTCACATGGCATCACCATGACAACGCGAAAGTTAAGGATTTTTGATTATATGAAAGTATACCAAAAAACAGTGCGAAAAAGTAAATCCCATTTAAAATACATTTTTACTTCACGCACACTTGAATTCCTTCACGCACTGCTATCTATAATGACAGTTTTCACAAACTAAAAACTTATACATAATATGAGATAGAGTAGATAAACAATTCTTTTTCAAATCGTAATGTTAATTTTAAAAACAAAAAGGATTTCCGACGCCAGGAATCGAACCCTACTCGCCTGGGTGAAACCCAGGATCCAGGTATTCTAACCACTATGCAGGCCATTATGGATGTAAGGCACGGAGATATAAATATTTGACATATAAGTTGTAGGGTTTTTTCATCTACTTTCATATTTTATGATTTCTTATGACAGATATTTTCGTTATCAAACAGGCACTATATATCAAAATAAATTCATAGAATCCGTGCTAAAATCACCGTAAAAATACACGACCTCCCAGATTGTTTTGGCTTGGACTATAGCCATTCAGCCAGTCTCAATCAAAAGTAAATGTATTAAAGATATTGCCAATTTGGTAAATCGACTGTTTGACACATTGAAATTAGTGGTAGGGGAGCCCAAGCGGGGATTTTTGCAGTTACTCGAGCGCGTTAGATTATCATATGGGGAGAAACCTGGTGCCCTGTAGATGTACCTCTACCATATATTAGCTCTTAACACAGGGGAGTTTGTTAAGGGGGGCCCGAAAAAAAAATCTATCCTTAAAAATATTCGAAATTATCAGATTAAGATAAGGTAAGTTAAGGACATGCAAAACAGTGTACATTTCAAAAATCTGACGATTTGAGCGGGGTGTAAGGAAATGGGCGAGTTAAAAAGTTTCACAAAAGAAGCGAATAATTCGAGAAATGAACGTAAGATCGAAAAACTAAAAAATACATGTTCAATATTTTTCAAAAATCTATAGAATGATAACAAACATGATCTCCCACGAAGAGGGGTGAGGGGTAAATTCAAAATTTTAAATACAAATCCCGTGATATTTCGCAAAATAAACATTAGATCGAAAAACTGTAAAATACACTTAATCAATATTTTTGAAAAATCTATCGAATGGTACCAAACACGACCCACCACCGAGGTGGGGTGTGAAGTTACTTAAAATCTTAAATAGGAGCCCCAAATTTTTATTCCAGATTTGGATTCTTTACGTAAAAATAAGCAACTTTTATTCGAAACATTTTTTCAAATTATGGATAGATGGCGCTTTAATCTAAAAAAAACCATGGTTGGAAATGAAAAATTAAATTAAAAATGGAAAGTCCCCACTAAAATGGAAAACTTTACTTACACTTTTTTTGGTTTTAGGACCTACTCTTCACAACCCAATAGGTCCCCAAAGCCCTCGAGTGACTGCACATTTAGCATACTTCGCTCCCCTGCTATAGCGAATGACAATTATTACTCCTTATCATTAGATCCTCAAATATAAATATATTCAACTAAATCATGTTATGATGTAAGATTGTGTTATTAATTTATACGAAATATAGTTGAAGTAACTAAAAATATACAAATCACATTAGTGCAACTAAGTACGATTTCCATTTTAATTTGATATACAAATACTAATTACTCAAATCGATATAACAATATGGAAAAAGATTCAGGTTAATTGGTATAAATTGGTAGCTGTAATCCGTTATATGAATGGTCAAAATACTTATATAATGTTTTTCATGTTTAACGCATGGTATTTTCACCAGTTACCATAGGCATTTATTTAAACTATATAGTTCTTGGGCCTAGACTTCAAAAAATCATGATTACCTCCCTTATGAGACTTCGTTTATTCGGTTATTCATGTCATGCCGGACAAATTTTCTAATACGGAAAATTTTCGGAGAGGAGACGGAGAGAAAATGCATAAAATCGTCAACTTTTGAGCGTTCGACAACTGGAGTACCCAATCGATTTGTTAGATTTGATAGAAAGGCCAAAAAATAAACATTCCATTTGAATACAGACTGATGAAGGACCAAGACAATTGGAAAAAAAATTGTACAATCAGCCAAAACCTACACATATACAGGGTGTCCCGAAAAGATTGGTCATAAATTATACCACACATTCTGGGGTCAAAAATAGTTCGATTGAACCTAACTTACCTTAGTACAAATGTGCTCATAAAAAAAGTTACAGCCCTTTGAAGTTACAAAATGAAAATCGATTTTTTTTCAATATATCGAAAACTATTAGAGATATTTTATTGAAAATGGACATGTACCCTTTTTATGGCAGGAACATCTTAAAACCAAATTATAGTGAAATTTGTCCACCCCATAAAAATTTTATGGGGGTTTTGTTCCCTTAAACCCCCCCAAACTTTTGTGTGTTCCAATTAATTCATTTTTGTGGTACCATTAGTTAAACACAACATTTCTAAAACTTTTTTGCCTCTTAGTATTTTTTCGATAAGCCAGTTTTTATCGAGATGCGCCTTCTTTTTTAATATGTTCACATAAAAATTTTATGGGGGTTTTGCTCCTTTAAACCCCTCAAATGTTTGTGTTCGTTCCAATTAAACTATTACTGCGGTACCATTTGTTAAACACAGTGTTTTTAAAACTTTTTTGTCTCTTAGTCTTTAATATAAATTATAAATAAATTTTCAGATTATTAACAGGTTTCTATAATCGTACTTAACCATATACAAATATGTGGTGGATTCTACAAATATTCAAAATATCTCGATAAACACTGGCTTACCGAAAAAGC